>NW_016157607.1:0-25807 GCF_001687245.7 Rhagoletis zephyria | reverse complement strand
ATTTTTTTCGCAATTTACTAGAAATTTTGAGGGTGTACGAGTCAAACGGATCTCAGAGTCGGATTCAGCGGTTCGAAATACATGTTGGTACGTGGGTCTGGATAGAACATACATCCCTTTTTTCCGGTGTTGTTATTATTGCACTTAAAATGTTTTTATAAGAGCAGCAAAGCATTCAAAGCGAAGTCTTCTAAGCTTGACCTGCAGTTTTTACATACAAAACCTACTGATGAAAAACATATTTCGGCATCAACACTTTTAGGCTGAACTGCCAAAAGGTAGATATAATCCATTTGAAAATAATGACTCCTATCTCCTCCATTACAAAATATTTGAACTTCTTTTACCAGCACGTTTCTCGTTTTTCGATTTGAGGATGTTTTGAGTAGATTGATCTAAAAAATTATCTAACTTTTCCTTAAAACTCTCTGTTTCGTTCTCATTAGCTACGCTATGAGTAAATTCATTGAAATCTTCTTCAAAAAAGGCTCAGACTGCAACTTAAAAGTACAGNAATCATACTTCAAAATTCATAAACAAATTCTTACTATCAATTCGATATTTCAAAGTTTTCGGGATCCCGGGATTTGCTTGCCTTAATTTCCGGAACGTCAAAAACACCTGGAATCCCGGGATCCCGGGATTGGCATCCCTAGTACATACATATGCACATAAATTATTAAGAGAAAAACACATCAACACTAACTGCAATCAATATATCACACACCGTCTTCAAAAGAGTCACAACTTTTTGCATTTTTGAAATTATGTACTAAAAATGTACAAAGAGCTTCTATTTACCTTTCAGCAAAAGCTGGAGCTAATTTGTTAAAAAAAAACACCTGAGGTAAAGTCGCCCTTGCCCATATGATAGTTTTTCGCATTTTCTGACAAACGTATTATTTTGTGTTGAAGATGGTGTGCGATATGTATGTACGTATGTATGTATTTACATACATACGCTCTGGTTAGGTTCTAAAAATTTTGCGGCATGTGTTACTCAAAAGCCGAAATACCTACAAACACACACACTTTTTGCTCCTTTTCAAGCTGAAATTAGTCAAGAACGTAAACCTACTGGTACGTAAACCCGAGTCAGCTGACACGATCTGTCTTACCAAAGCGCCATGTAAATGAAAACTGAACACCGCAGAATTTTTCTGTAGTTGTAGCCCGTAGCGCAGAAATCTGCGGAATTTAGATTTTTCCGTGTCAGCTGATTTCTCCTTCTTTAGATGGTTGCCACTTCGTCAGTTTTGCAGATGGTAAAAAAGTTATAAGTTCCTATTCGAAATATGTTTAAAATATTTGAAATTTACTATTAAATAAGGTTTTTGTTGAAAACTAAGTAGTTTATATTTAGTTACAATCTATTATAGCACGAAAAATTGTGGTTGAAAGGGTAAGTTTATGAAAAGGCATTGAAGAGTGGCAACAGTGTAGTAAGCAACACTGAGGGCTCCAGTAATCGACAAAATTCTGCGTATACAGACTGCGTTTAAGTATACGTTCTGCGTTCTCGACTAATTTCAGCTTCACACATCCAGCGTATGCACGTAGAGTCCGACCGATTAATCGGCATCGGCATCGGCTAGTATCGGCACAAAATTGAGCATCGGCATCGGCAGCGGCATCGGCCTTTTTCGCCGATTCTTTGGAATTTCTTTTCAAATGTTCAGTTGAAGCGACAGCCAACATTAAAAAACATTTGCAGACAGCTTTTAAAAAAGATTTTTTTTTGTTGAAGGTGTTTCACGTTTTTTCCATACAAAAGTATGTGCGACAATTTTCTTTTATATGGAGAACACTGCCAGCAAAAAAAAATTGCCAACAATTAACGGGAATTTATAGCAGCTTGAGACTTGCACTTCATTATACTAGAATGAAATGGTCTACAAAACTGCATACTGTTTGAAATTTTGATGAAAATAAGAAGCATTTTTCTAATTTTTGTACAAAGTTTGAAATCTGAATGTANTTTATAGCAGCTTGAAACTTGCACTTCATTATACTAGAATGAAATGGTCTACAAAACTGCATACTGTTTGAAATTTTGATGAAAATAAGAAGCATTTTTCTAATTTTTGTACAAAGTTTGAAATCTGAATGTATGTATATGGTGTTTGTTGTATACCAGCTAGACTTTTATAAAAAAAAAATAATAAACATTAAATAAAAAAGACAAAATCGGTCAAAATATCGCAATTCTTTTATTTTGTGGACCACTATTTGTATGTACATTAGGGTGGTCCAAAAATACACGTGGGAAAAGTAAAGTCGGAATTTTTATGCTCTCACCCCCTAGGATTGTTCTATACTGAAAAAAATGTATCTCAATTTTTTTATTTAAAAATTAAAAAATATTTAGAGGTCGCTCAAAGCGCCCAAAGTTTTCCATGTATTTTGTATGGGGAAAAAACAACTTTTCGTAGAAATGGTATAGAATTCTTAAAAATCAATATTTTTCTATGAGAGAACTCAATTTGTCTGCAGGAGATTCCCAATAATAATACTCGAATTTTTATTTAACCATTTTTCATCGCACCTTTAATTTATAGGTCCGCCAAAAACCCACAAAAACCAATAAAAAATCGTTAGTATTAAAAAATGGTTAAATAAACAGTTGGGTCTTATTACTGAAAGTCTCCTGAAGAGAACCAGAGTTTTCCGATCGAAAAATATTGGTTTTCAAGAATTCTATACCATTTCTACGAAAAGTGTTTTTTTTTCCATATAAAAATACATGGAAAACTTTGAGCGCTTTGAGCGACCTCCAAATATTTTTTGATTTCAAAATAAAAAAATATGGGTATACTTTTTTTCGATATAGAACAATCCTAGGGGGTGAGAGCATTACAATTTCGAGTTTACTGTTTTTGGACCACGCTAATGTACATACATACCTAACATATAAGTTCTTATGCATTGAGTACAAAAGAGTGTATTTTAGTACAAAACGAAATCAAATTTTATGTTCCTAAATATTTTTTGCTTAGCACCATATAAAAAAGTGTTTCATGTAATGTACATAAATGTGATATAAGTACATATATTTTTACACATACATATGTATGTATGTACACATGTATGGAATGTTGCATAACAAGCCAATTAATTCAATTATTTCTTTTCTTTTGTTTTTTTTTTTAGCTCCGTGAAATGAACAGATTTTATGAATTAATACATTTATTTGTAATTTTTTATGGATCGGCATCGGCATCGGTATCGGCCGATTCTTTCCCCATAAGCCGATTAATCGGCATCGGCATCGGTACCTGAAAAAAAATTGGAATCGGTCGACTCTATATGCACGTGCTTGCAAAATGATTGCGAAGTGATTTTGTATGGAAAATCATTTATTCCCATATATTTGAATAAAATAAACATATTCAGCCCTATTCTGCATTTCGATTACGTTCCCGCATTCCGCTCCGCTGGAATCGAACTTAGGTATTCTGCGTTAGGGTCTGATTATGCATACTTCGCATAACTTCGCACAACCATTTGTACCAGTGCACTAAAAGTGTAACTTAAGAAAATGTGAAGCAAAATCTAAACTCAACAGATCGCTAAGTTCTTAAAAGTTCTGCTAATTTCTGGGTAATGGAATACATACCAAATACATACAAAGTACATACGAAATAACAGTTTGAAGTTTATGCGAAGTTGTGCGAAGTTATGCGAAGTATGCATAATCAGACCATTACGATCGAAACGAAAGATGAAGAGGAAGAGAGAAAACATCTTTCGAAATCAGCTGTTTGCCTAGGAATGTATGATATCGAAACAAAACAAAGAGATATTTTGNCGAAATCAGCTGTTTGCCTAGGAATGTATGAAATCGAAACAAAACAAAGAGATATTTTCCACCAAACTATAGCAGCATATGAAGTTAAAGTTTGTAAACATTTTAAAATAACTAAATATACCTAGCATCACTGTAATTTAAAAATAAAATTTAAGTGGATTCATAATTATAAGAATGAAATCCATAGCCGCGGCGTTATTGCTTGAAGAGAAGAACGAGTCCCAGATTGCTGATGCGGAAGTTGAAAGGCGGAGATTTAGGGNAATTCATCTTGAACTGTATTACTCATCGCTTAAAGTCAGTGAAATTATAAACTTTGTTTGAGCACTCCACAACATTTGCATTTACTACAGAGTGGAAGATTTGAACGCAAATGAATGAATCTCATTTTGAAAGCCGTCAGGAGGAGGGGAAGAACAAAGCTTATATTTCCATAGCAAATCGAATTCGAGACAACATACGCACCTCTTTTTAAAAAGTTAGTAAAAACGAGTGCAATAATAAAAGCATCTTTTTTATGTAACTTCACATTTTAATTTTATATAAAAAGAATAAATTGTATTCAGTGCATTTCACAGTCTTATTTAAAGATAATGTAAACAAAAACGCCTGGACTTCCACTTTGAAAACGTCGCGCAATATCCCTTTTGGTTTCCATTATTTGAACCAATTTTTCGTATTGCCCGTATTACCGCTCGCGAAAACACAGAAATCGAGAAAATTCATTTATGATGACTTTTACAATCATACACAGTATATTTTACTTAAATTTTTTATAAAATTTTATTATTTAAACCCACGAAAATAACAATTGAAACGTTCTCCGTCAACAAATTTGCAACTTAGAAAAACGGAACTACGATCGAAATGTAGAATAGGTATAATCGTAAATTTCGAAGATTGATCGAAAGGAAACGGAACGCAGAATACCAAAGTTGCCAAACGGAGAAAATTTCGATTCGAGTCGAAATGCAGAATAGGGCTGACTTAGAAGATATCAATTTTGGGATGTTAATTTTTCTTCTTTTTCCGATCCTGGGATTTCCGGGATGGCGTTGTCACAATCCCGGGATCCCGGAATTAGTCCCAGGATTTAGACATTATTACTTTTCAACAACTTGAATCAAAAAAATTGCTTCTACTNGTAGAATAGGTATAATCGTAAATTTCGAAGATTGATCGAAAGGAAACGGAACGCAGAATACCAAAGATTCCAAAAATTATTNGAAATAAATAATAATAAATGAGTTTGAAACCTACTTTTTTATTTAAAGTGGCGTTTTTATTTTTTCTCTCTGACCGCAGGATTTATTTTGAAGGACTTTGTAATTTCAAAGATTTGATTAATTCCAAAAATTATTAAATAAAATTCAATGCAATGTAGATTAAAAATATGGGTAACAAATGCAATAGGAAATTGCTTTAGAATTAAAAAAAATTAATTTTTTTGGATTCACAAGGACGAATTGTTAATTTTTTAGCTGACAAAGTTAGAAGAACGAAACTTGGGGATGTTATCGAGTTTTTATAAGCCCGTAACATATAATTTTTTCAAAAACAAAAAATGTCAAGGGTTAAATTTTAAAATGACATTTTCCCTTCTGCACCAGAAACTTGAATCTATTTAAATTTTACAAGATTTTCTCATTAATTTTATACCCATACTTCTTCTTTAAGCACATTTCTCTGAATTATTTAAATCATTTTTACTGACGTCAGAGTGAAAAACTAAAAACGCAATTTTACTATATTTGGCCCATGGTTTCGCGAATATATTTATATTTGTGTTTAAAATTTACTATCGCGCGGTGTTAAATATATGTATAATGAGCTAGAAATTTATAAAAAATATTAATTATTAAATAAAAAAAAAAATATAGCCAATACCGGTCAAGAAAAGGAGTTTCTATTATTGCCATCAGTGCAAATTACAAATCTCGAAAATCCCGGGATTCTTGGCAAGTAATCCTTAACCTTAAAAAGTCCGGTATCCCGGGATTAACATTCTTTATATCAACCCATACTTCCCATATACCAAACGAGAGGAAAAAACTTGAGTTTTTGATTAAAGAAAACAAAACAAAATCATTTGAGCGGTTTTCAAGAATTTTGGTAATGATAAAAAGTTAAAATTTTTTCAACAATTTTTTGCCTTAAAATGCTCATTATTTGTTGAATTTATATAAAATGTGTAGACGATAATATTGCGATCTCTTTGATAGCGTCAGAGGCCGGAGCGGAAACCAGTGCTTTCCGCCCAGACCTGGCGGAGGGAGAAGTGCTCCAAGCTGGAGCGGAAACTAGTGCTTTCCACCCAGAGGAAGCGGCCAGAAGGGGGTCCATCGAACTCCATCTGGATTCGACTAACGAGCGAGAATTGGAGACCCTGAATTGCAGACAGCTCCAGATATATGAGCGACGGGAGCTAAGCGGATTGGAAACGAGAGCTTTCCAACCGCGAGACAATAGATCGCATCGCCACACTCGACGTCGGAGTAACCGCCCACGGCATCAGCGTCAGAACGGGAGAGTGGAATCCTACGCATTCCACCTCCCTGCAAGAAGCGGATTTCGTTCTGGGCAAGTAGAGGCGCCAATGAATCCAGTCCGACAGCTTACTGCAGTTGCGCCGACAGCTATAGTAAGAATAGAAGCTGGAGGCCGTTTACATATGGTAAGGGCCTTAATAAATGCATGCGCCACAACCTCTATAATAGCAGAGGAGTTAGCGCGAGACCTTAAGCTCACTCTAACGACCATGAACAATCAGCGAGGATGTTTCATCAAGATGCGGGAAAACACGGAACTTCCGCCACCTTGATGGTACACGCGGTAGCCGTTCGCAATTACCGTCAAAGAACCCCGCTAACAAGCCTCGATGCCACGACTGCCGCTCCATACAACAACTTAAGATTGGCGGATCCCCGGTTTAACATCGCAGCACCAGTTCAGTTAATCCTCGGTGCTGAGGTATTCCCAAAAATTTTACTGGGCGCCATTCCTGCTGGGACTCTGGGCCCATTACTAGCGCAAAACACCATATTTGGATGGGTACTATCTGGTGCTTGCTAACTTTTCTTTTGCATTTATATTCTGCATTGTACATTTTTCCTTTTGTTTACTACTACATTTTTTTTTTTTAATTGGATAATCTTGAAATTTTGAATTTCATATATGAAATATACTCAAGTGCCTGTGAATTTTAAACACCGCTTTTTATTGTGAATTTTTCCTTTTCCATTTTTTTTCTTTTCTTTTAGATTATAGGTACGACCAGTGCGGAAAAGAGGCATTTACTTAGTTTTAGTTTTTTTTTTAAGTAAGCAATGAAGCTTGGTGGCTGGACTGCAACAATTTATCTTTGCTTGCCGCAAGGGGGCCGGCATGTTTAGGCCGGCGTCCTAAACAATTCCATTTACGACCCGTCCTAATAATTAACACTGTGTATAAGACACAACAGTTAGCTATAAACTATCTATGTTAAAATTTCCCTTGCGGGTTAAAACCATTTTTCCTTGGGCTACATTACTTAGCAGAAAAAATAGAACGGACTTTTTACTTACCTAGCGAGTATCCAAGTAAGAAGACGGCCTCGAGCCACCACGCCTCATCGCCTTTCATATCTAAGGTAATAGTGGAAAATTATTATCCTTAAATATATTTGAACAATAAACTGTATAGTTTTGAATTGTATTATTAATATACATCACCGTGTTTTTCCTTTTTCTTCATTTCAATAAACATTGGCGCGAACGTGCAACTGCTCCTTGCCACAATTTCGGCCAATGTACATGATCCGGCTCGAAGGCGGCGATCCGGCGATGAGGCGTGGTGGCTCGAGGACGTCTTCTCACTTGGATACTCGCTAGGTAAGTAAAAAGTCCGTTCTATTTTTTCTGCTAAGTAATGTAGCCCAAGGAAAAATGGTTTTAACCCGCAAGGGAAATTTTAACATAGATAGTTTATAGCTAACTGTTGTGTCTTATACACAGTGTTAATTATTAGGACGGGTCGTAAATGGAATTGTTTAGGACGCCGGCCTAAACACCCCAAAGAACCCATATCCCGAAATGAAACGTATATCTGCAAATCATTAGTTGCTAGAGTACCTACTTTGAAGGCTCAAAATTGACCTGAAAATAAGCCAATATTTACCGTTGTTTCTACGACAGAAACCGAATTGGTTACTTACAAAACTTAACCTGTCGATAGGTTTGGAATTTTTTGTATTTATTTATTTTTATATATTTATTTATTTTTTTTATGAGCATTTTCGTGAAGCTTTAAAAATTGCATCTACAACATTTGAGCATAGCCTCCATACCGAAACGTAAGACCGATTTTACGTTAAAAAAATATAGAAATCAGTTAACGTGATCAAAAGTTATACCGCAACATACATAAAAATAAAAATGAAAAATATTCCGGTTAAAAAGGAAATTTTATCGGGAAATTTACGTGATGTAATTTTTTAAATTTGTTTGTAGCTTAGTACCTAACAGGGTTTATTCGATTTTTGAGGGGAAAATCATCGCAGTCCTGTGTTATGTAACATAATAACAATTGAATTTTATTACCCTTTAATCTTACCATATCCTCTTTAATTTACCTTAAGAAAGGCTCCGTTTAATTTTGCAATTCTCTCTATAACAATCTTGCCACTATACTTGCAATTAAATGTCCATCTTATTCACATAATATTAACAAATCACTTAAGGAACGACGTTCTCATACTACGTTCGCATACATACAGTATCGGTCATACCTATAGCACGCCATTTCAAAGTGATATTGTGTGCCACTTATGTTTATTTATTTATTTTTAAGAATTTTCAATTAAAATATAGCTCTTTCTCTAACAAACCCCATATAAACCCAAGTTTAACAATTTGTAGAAAACAACAAAAAAGTGCAACAAATTTTCATCTAAATTTCAAACTTTTTTCTCGGAAGCGTTAGAATTTTTCTGAATACACAGTTGTATAGCCCAATCAATTTTAGTCTAATATGCAAGTTTCAAGTGGCTAAAAAATTAACGGTAACAACGGTAACGGCCACATGAAATTTGGTCATTATCAGACAAAAATTGTAGGGGCTANCTCGGAAGCGTTAGAATTTTTCTGAATACACAGTTGTATAGCCCAATCAATTTTAGTCTAATATGCAAGTTTCAAGTGGCTAAAAAATTAACGGTAACAACGGTAACGGCCACATGAAATTTGGTCATTATCAGACCAAAATTGTAGGGGCTAAAAAACTGTGTACTCAAAAAAGTTCTAACACTTCCGAGAAAAAAGTTTGAAATTTAGGTGAAAATTTGTTGCACTTATTTGTAGTTTTCTACAAATTTTTAAACTTGGGTATATATGGGGTTTGTCTGAGAATGAACTAAATTTTAATTGAAACTAAATAAATAAACATAAGTGGCACACAATATCGCTTTGAAATGGCGTGCTATAGATATGACCAATACTGTACATACACTGTTACACAATTAGTAAGCTTTGAAAGATAAAGTGCGGTAAACAGTAAAACAAGTCGTGTACAAATTGAAAATAAAATCAGATTTATATTTTTTCTTTTACGATTATTGCACAAAAAGCTTTGCCGCAAACGCCACCAACAAAATACAGGCGGTGACGCTCGTAAAATTAAACGACAATGACGGCCAACGCACAACCGAGCTGGTGCTGAAGCAAGTGCAGTCGCTCCCACTTTCGTGTCTCTTGTCCCATTCCCTAGTCCGGCAAGATAGCAAATTATGTGAAGTTTTTGTGGACAAAATCCACTTAAATATAGCCGAATCGAAAACTGCTATAGTTTGTTAGATTTTAAGACCTACTCTGCTCAACAAAGCGGCGCCGATGGGCGAAGGCTGCTCAGGAATATCATTTAAATTTGTACTGTACATTTGCATGTGGAAAGCACTCTCACACCACAACGTAAAGAGCTAAATAGAAAATGCGAGGATACACTTTGTTTACTTTTTTTCCAACACTCTTAACACAATGTGATCCGCGGCGATTAAGTGTGGTTTCTATGTCATTGCCTATGGGATGAGATGCGGCCGACTGCACGCTAAAACCGAAAGAACTCTATTTACAACGACAGGCCACCCCACCTCGGCCAAGCAGTGCGTATATTAAGCAAAAATAAAAAATAAAAGCTAAGTTCGAGTATTCAAAAAATGTTTTGTTGAGAGCGGTAGCAAATAGAATGGGAGCGGTTGCCGTTAAGCGCTATTTAAAATTTAATCGTGGAAAAATATTTGAAATTTTTTTTCTAACAGAGAAGTTTTTTCTCGTTTGCACTTTCCATTTCTAAATATCAAAATAAATCGATATTTGCGAGCCTCATTATGGTCGCGAGGGTGGCTTTCGTATGCTTATATTTGTATATATGTATGTATGTACATACATATGTATGTATATACACATGCAGGCGGTTTATAAGGAAAAGATGGGTACGTAATGTTGCCCTAGTTTGAATATAATAGAATACCTAAGAAGCCCAAGTCAGACCACGTGCAGTTTAATCGGTACACTCAAAGCTCGAGCTTCGAATTTTTAGTATTTACATATAAAAAGAGGGGGAAAAACTTTACTAATTTTCTAAATGAGTTCATTATCAATTACGAACACTTTTCTAAACTCGCTTAACCGTTTAAACGACCTCAATTTTATGCATTTATTTTTCCAACATTCACGCAAATCGAAGTATAAAGCGACATTATTTTTCATAATTTTGCAGATAAACAAAAATTATTATTAGACTGCACAGCTAGGCTTTAAATAATGATAAATCACCTCGGAGATAAAAATTAAACGAAAAAATGAAGCGCAAAGCGGCAACCTCACTGGGCCAAGCAACCATAACTAATTGTAACAGATTTTTCTATACATACATACATACATTCATATAAAATTATTCGCTGCCACAGTCTGCGCACACACGCACTCCCGTGCAAACACCTAGTATTTCGACCTTAGCAGCGATGAACCGCAAAACTTGGAAAAACACGTAAAAAATAATATCAAAATATCAAATAACCCTTAAAACCACATCATCATGGCCACCGCCACTTTCACAGTCACATGGCGACGCGCCATTTAGTACCACATGCCAATTTTATCCTTTTGTTCGACTTATGTAAGTAAACCGCTGAAAAATAACTGAGCGAAAAGAATATCTTTCCTAGAAAAATTGTAAAGGAAGTTAGTAGCGAAGATGGCCTGAAGAAAGTTTGCTTAAGGCTCACAGGCACACTTACAACGGCTGCACTTATCTTCTTAATGGAGTCGTAATAATTAATTGCGCGACCTTCACAATTCTCTACATCTAAATCACATTTTCTTTACTTTCAAACAATATTTGCTAAAGCACATTACTGACAGGCTTTGTGAAAGCCTGAGTACTGTGGCAATTGGAGAACTGCTTTACGTCGCAATTAGCTAAGTTATTTGACGTGCTCAATTAATTTAATAAACTGAAACATGCTTTTTATGAGCTTTTCAAGTTCATCTTAAAGGATATGGTTAAATTATGTGAATAAGTAAAATTTTTTGTTAATATACATTGTTATTACGCCCTTTAGAGAAGTAAGCATGGCTTTGAATTAAAAATAAAGGATATTTCATCCCAGGGAAATATGTTGATGCCAGCTGGCTAATAGCCCTGCACTTTTTCTTATTTAAAAAATCTCATTTCAATTTGCTTCTCTGGAGTAACGTACACACCGAGATTGATACAGATTAATAAAGCGGTTATAGAGGTACAAATATTTAAATATACCTTAGAGATAATCGTAAATGTCAGTTTTGATAGAATTGGCTTCATTATTTGCCGGATAACCGAATATTCTGTAAAAAATAAGAGCCGGATTCGGATAACCGATCGGATATCCGGTAAACTGCTGCCCTTAATAAATTTGACAATATTGTTGTATTCGGTTTTTTTATTTTGCTAGATTATCTGCTTTTTCGAGCTGAACTATTCAATACTTAATTAAGAATACAAAACTTCTCCTCTAAAATCCAAGTTATGTTATAATCCTTTATTAAAAAGATAACTTCTCCGTATTGCAACCCGGATTTATCGTTTATTTTTGGTAAATAGAGGAGAAACGTCAAAGACAAGAAATAAACAACAATGAACGCCGCTAAGAAAAAACGCGTGATTGTGTTTTTATTTCAAAACGTGATGAAAATCGAACTAATATGCGTGGTTACATATCGTTTCACTCCCCGAATTGCTCCGTAAGGCTTCATTGTTGCAATTTTTTTTACACACGTTTCCTTTTCTGACATCAATAGATCTAAAAACTGAGCTCCTGGTGAACTAAGTAATTCGGAAATATAAATCAGTTAGCATGGAGAATTCTGCTGAATCATATGAAAAAATTCCAATTCTAGTGAAAACTTCTATTGAAGAGCGAGACCAGGATATTTAGGAATGCTTTGGGGAAATCGCCAACGGCCCTGATACTGATTCCAGTTTTCGTAGTGATGCGGATACCCAAGCGATGGAGAAATATTTACAGCTACCCCTTGTACCAAGACAAGAAGATCCTTTAATTTGGTGGTATTCATAGACGGGTACAAGCCCAGTTCAACCCAACATAAAAATAAATAAAGAAAGAAGGTTTTTTTTTTGTAATAGCTGTCGCTCCCGGCAGGCAATGGTAAACCTCCGAGTGTATGTATTTCTCCCATGAAAACAGCTTCTCATAAAAATACAATCGCCGTTCGGAGCCGGCGTAAAACTGCAGGCCCCTTTCCTTTGGCGCACGCTAAAAATCGGAGGAGAAGCCCGGCCAAATATGTAAGCACCAATCTATTATTATTATAGTCGCAAAGAATTTCCAAATTTGTTTACACTGGCAAAGAATTATCTCTGCGAACCACCTTCCTCATTTATGTTGAAAATAGAAATGGGTTCTTAACCGGTAATGCAGAAATGCTTCTTTTCATAATGAAAAACATGTATATAAATTTTTAACTCTTTAATTACTAACTAAATACTATTATATTTGATTATACAAATAAAAAAAAATAAAAAAATCTGAACTGGATTTTTAAATAGAATTTTCTATAATCTAAATCCGGAAAGCAACATCGCAAACAAAATATAGAAAAAAGGTTTTTTCTTAAAAGTGTCGGTTCCTGAGTTTTTTTGGGCTAACTCAATTTCCATTATTAAGTGCACAAGACGCTGGACGGACAGATATATATCCATTTTATGGGAGTGAGTGGGCATGATTTTATTATTATTTATAAAAATTTGCAACGCCTACATAGCTTTGTTGGACTAAAAGAAATAAGTATACCAAGTTTGGCGGAGAATGAAAACCCGATTACTGAGATATTCATATCTGCCCCTAAGCGGGCGGTGCCACGCTTGTATTCTGAAATTCTAATAATAATTTGTCTTGCTATCTGATTTGAGGCAGCTCACTCTTAGTTTACGTATTCCTGAAAATTACCGTTAACGGGGATGTACTTAGTCCGATCTTCCCATTTTGTTCATAAATCTGTCTCGTAAACACCCTTGTGCCCAAGTGCGTTCGAGTATAAAATTATTTCCATGGTGTCCAACCGAGAGCTATTTCTAAATTAGGGTTCGTTCAGAAATGCATCAAACCAAAGCATCAGTCTCTTATATTTCTAAACTATAACTGATAAAAATGTCAAACATGCGCAACCACGATTAAAAGACATTTCCATCAATTATATGTAGTTTAGAAATAAAAGCGACGGATGCTTTGGCTTGATGCTTTTCTGAACGCACCCTTTCTGTCACCTTTCGTGAGTACCGCCTGGTTTAACCCTCTTCATAACTGCCCAAGTATCGGTTTACTGTTCTTATACTCTGTTTTCAACATAATATTTAATCTACCATTTTTTTATATAAAGTTTTTATTTATTGATACAAATTTATACAGTCAGCTATAATAAACGTTACTGTTCACTCTTATGAACGGCTAAAAAAAAGCTAAAATGTAATTAAAAATTCAGAAAATTAGCAGAAAAACCAAGCTAATGCAGGCAGTAGTAGATTTTTTCATTAATACTCAGTACTCGCAAAAGAACTCGGAAGTACTCAGTAATCTGTTACATGTACTCAGGGTCGTTTCAAAGTACTCAAAGTCCTGAGTTCTATTTACATTTATGGTGTTCAGAAATGATTGTACTCAATTTCAAGATCCAATAAATTTTAAGTACAATACTTGTACCCTGTGCAGTTAGCCATTCATTTGACGTAATTTGGGATTAATATAATAGTTTTAATAAATTGCTGACAGCTTGTGAGATTTCTGCACTAAGCATTGAAATGTTACCAACATGTGTACATTTAAAGAAAGTATTCAGTACTCTCAAAAATATCCGATCCTTGAAAGTATAAGAACTCGATCCTCAAAAGAGCTCGATACTTCCCAACACTAATAAAATGTTTGGCCCACGGCAGCACTGAGGTTGACGAGGTCGTCGCGTCGTAAACAGAGCTGCATACAGATTTTGACAGTTACTTTACGAAGCTGGTAAACTTGCGAGGTTTACGATAACTTCTTAAAATCTGGTTTATATTTCTCTGATGTGCATGCTGAAATGAAGGAGAAGAAGCTGAAATCAGTCAACAATAGGGCTGCCAGATTTGTGTGATGCAAAACCGGGACAATTTTTGGAAAATGTTCTTAACACCCCAACGTTCCACATTTTGCCTCTTTTTATTATGTATGTACAGATGTGGAATGGAATTTGGACGTCCTCTATAAAGATAGTAAAAACACTCTAAATACTAGGGCTCAGACTGGTTTGGCCCTTTCTTGATTTTTAATATTTTGTAAACACATAAAAAAACTCACGCAGATAGGTACGTTAGAACGACATTAAACATATTTTCCCAAAACATGGGAAGAGTCAATAATATACTTGGGCTGTTTTCAGCCCTGTTATTTTGAATATGCTCTTAATTTTTTCACTTGTCTAATATACCGTGCGATTTGTTTCCAGTAAAATAAATAACATTAGACCCTGCTAATTAGAGATCGGCACGATCATCAACTCAAACAAAAACCTTTAATCATTCAAATGTGTTATATCGTACATTTATAAAGTAGTAGCAAATTTTAGTATTAAAATTCAATAAAAACTAAACAAGCTACATTTTTTTTTTCATTAAAACCAGGCAGTTTGAGGGAAAACCGGGGCATTTCATGACTGGACGAACAGTCTCAAACCGGGACAACCGGGACGTATAGCAGCCCTAGTCAACAAGTTTCTGTATTTGGTCATTATGGCCTTTACGTATCACTTGGACGATAAGTGATGCGGTCAATGAGCTTAAAACTGCATCGCTGCATCTGTGTTCGATTAACAGATTTTTTGGGAAAAACTAAACACAGTTTCCATACAGAACCTTTCCTTCGATCGCTTCAGGAATTCCGATCGTAAGTGGTGAAATTTTTCCACATTTGGAGCTAAATCACACTCCGCAAGAAATTCCGAGTCCACAAGAAAAGTAAACAAGGGAAAATGCTAAAAGTTTTTCTTGTATTCGCAGTCCACAAATGGACTCAGAACTGTAGAAGTTCGTGCAAATACCTCTGAAATATTTATGCATGCCTTTGTATACACGTCTGTGCATACATAAGTATGTATGTATATATTAGGTTTGTTCCACAAGCTACTCGAAGTCACTTCGAGTTACACATACGCGTTTCACAAGTAAGTTTTAGAGTTTATTTGACATACGCTGAAAGTTTGAACTTTGCTCGAGTTTTTCTACAAGTAGCTTGTGGGTCAAACCTATTATAATTCCTCATAAAATTATGCACATACATATTTTCATACACACTTATCCTAGTTTTAAGTATTTAGCTATGTATTTTTATGTACATTTTTTATATACATAAACATTCATCAAAAACGTGATGGCTTTGAATGCATTTCTGCACTTGCAAAAAATGCAGTAAAGTTTTTTGAAATTTAATGCAACCGAAAAAAATCAAGAGGTTTTTCGAAAGCATAAGAGTGAGTACACGCGTATACCCACGAACACAAAACTCAATGAAATCTGACATAAAAAATCGCTGAATGAATTCAACTGTAAAGGTTAAAATTGTAAACGTGCAAATGACTCATCATAAATAAAATTAATAAAATAACAAGAAGCAAAGACGAATTTGCGACTTCATTGAGAAAAAGTGTACCGCATCAACATAAATATTATGATAAATGGTTTGCTATAATCATAATCCGCAGGGGGTGGATTTAAAAGCGCGCGACGGATTTTTTGCTCCCCTCAATGAACAAGTATGCTTATGAGAACGTACAAAACGGGGAGCGTATGATGTTTTGAAGAGTTCTGTGGCAGTTAAGGGCCCTTCGTCAGGATATTCACGGCTGTAACAAGGGAGTCGCTATGAACGACGGGGGTTGGAAAGTACAGTGTGTAAGTGTACAACATATGCTCAGTGGGTGGATTCAACAGCTGGCGCTATGTTATGCTCATAAGCACATATTGTACACCGAGTCAAGAGCATACGAGGATTGATATGCGCATATATGTATACACATGTATGTATGTAGGCATCTGTAAGTGCATGTAAATATTTATTCTTGTCCATGATTGCTCACAAAAAGGGCAATTAGTTATTGATACGTATGCACATACATAATATATTCATACATGTAGACATATGGTAATGAATTATGTTCGAAAATTTGGGTTAAATCTGAAATTAGGAATAAGTATGCAACAAAATACTTTTAGTTATTTAACTTGTTGCATTTTTAAACGGTCATTTTCCTCCAGTCATTTGAAGTTAAATAAACGCACCCAATTTTATGACCTAGTTTATGTGAGAACATTTCCAAAATTGGATGGATGAGCTTAAAGTAAAGGAAGGTGAACAGATTCCGCTACAGTAATCAGGTCATAAACAAGTAATTTAAAAACAATTTTTTTAAAGACAAGCTTTTTTAGTGGTTATTAAAAAATCTTCCACACCTAACTGCTAAATTCTTTGTGGAATTATTTCTTTTCGTTTAAGTAATATAGGTTCTAAACATTACACAAATCGGACCGTTAATATCGCGTTATGAATAGTGCTATAAAACTATCGATAGCCATTCCAGTCGATGTTTTTGATAGTTTGCATTGAAACTATCGATATTATCGATAGTATTGGATAATTTTAAAATGCATTGACGATGCTATTTATACAAACTTTTTAGTTTTGTTTAGTTCCTGAAGAATTAGCTGATTGTTATATAGCGATTTTCAGCAACTTCGTCCTTTCTCCTCGATTTTTACAATATTTTATACGGATAAAATAAAAACCTAAAATTCCCAATCGTAGAAAAACAAATCGCTTGTAAACGTAAAGAAAACTGTATGTATTATAAAAAACTTTCATCTATTCAACTCCGGCTACGCAACAGTATTTTTGCAAAGAACTAACTCAAAAATCTACGGAAAAGTCCATATTTTTCAAGCGCGTGCTACAAGAATCGAAATCATTGTACAAATATCCGAACCGTACCCCGGCTTCTACATGATTATTTATCTATTCAAAGTTTCAAAAGGAAATACAAGAATCTCAAAAATTTGACTAACCCTCGCTTATATCAACAGTTTCTCCCATCGAATGAGAATCACTAACATCATAGTATGGTTCCGAAAAGATATTCAAACTAGTTTTTTCAAATTTAATTCCACTCGATGTAGATGGTTCAAGTACTTCAAAGCAATTCTGATGAATTCTCTTCTGTGTTTTCTATTTCCTTTTACACGCTTAAATTTTGTTGAATTCCAGTGTTTGGTTCTTTAAATTGGAAACAACGAAACTGCCAAAAGCAAAGCAAGAAACTTGGAACCAGTTGACGGTACAGACGCACATGTACTCTTCCCTTTTCTTCTCAACCCCTCTCTACCACTAGCAAGCAGAATTGAATTCAATCTTGAACCGTGTAAAGCCCGGTAATAGGTAAAAAATAGTGATAATTAAGCAAATCAATGTTGCCAAATTCCCATTTTCAAAAATAAAAAAATGCGTACTAAGTAGTACATACAATAAAAAAATACGCATATTTCCTAAAAGAAAGACTATCGATAGTGGCAACAACCATTCGATGGTGCAAAAAAATAGAACCATTCGATAGTATCGATAGTACCATCGATAGTTTTACAGCTCTAGGTCTGAATCAAGTTTAAAGTAACAAGCTTCTAGCTCATGGGAAGTTGGTTAAAAATTGATTGCAACATTTGATTACACATAGGTGAAACATAATAAAAGCTTCTTAATTTAAAACTAAAATAAAACTTTTTAAAACAAACCAAAAAGGCAAGACCGAATATTAAACACCCGGCGCACGTATTAATTATAGTTCTTTCTCCTCTCTGAAAATTACGTTACATGGTGAGCATGGGCGGCTTTACGCCTATTTTAAACACCTTTTACAGTATGTTCGGTTAGACTTGATAAGATAAACTTATAAGTGGGTGGAAGCACGCCCATTTTCCTAAATTCCATAATAATTTTATTTCTTTTCAATAGATTTTTGTGAGAATCCATTTTGAGTAAATTGGCGTCCCTTAATATCGAAGTCTCAGCATTTCCGTTACATGGTTTTAATAAGATTTCATAACTTTTCAACGTCTTGCTTTTATGTGGCAAGTACAATAATTATACCAAGTTTGATATAAATGGATGGAACGGTTACCGATATGCACATACATATGTGGTCATAAGTGGGCGGTGCCCCGGCCATTATTTACAATTTTCTTGCTACATTTTTATAAATTCGCTTTAGTAGTTTCTGATTTATGGAAGATTTAGTATTTCTCTAAGTTACCGTTATATTGGATGTAAGCGTGGTTTTTGTCCGATTTTTTAAATTTTCAGTTGTTTGATATGTTTTACCAGGACCAACAACTATGCCAACTTTGAAAGAAATTGGTGAAGTGGTTACCGAGATATGCACATGTAATCGTAAGTGAGCGGGGCTACGGGCCTTTTTCCAAACATTTATAATATTCTTATTTTCCACCTAAAGATCATTGTAAATATCGATTTTAAGTACATAAGCTTCCGTAGTTACTAGAATATCGCAGTTTTCATATTTCTGAAAAATACTGTTATATGGGAGGAAGGCGTGGTTATTGGCCGATGTTTCCCCATTTTCAATACCATCCGTCCTTGGCTTAAAAGAAATACACGTACCAAGTTTTGTTAGGATATGTATCTCAATTTTTACTCGAGTTATCGTGTTCTCTTTTCATTCTCAATATTTATCTTTACATTTGTCTATATCTAATAGCTGAAACACAATGTCGGCGAACTCACCAGAGCGAAATTCGCGATGTCAAAATTAGAATACCCGAAAGCATAAGAAATTGAGCACAGCCAAAGCGAAATACGAAGTTCGCTCGGCGGCGTTTCGTGGCGATAGATTTATTTCTATCGCCCTTCTGGGCGATGGCAGCTGTACATGCCAAAGGTGCCCGTATTTCTTTTTTGCTTTCAATATTCGCAAGCGTTTTTCTGGCATTTGTCTAATCACGACGGAATGTCAAATCCAAAGTAATCACAGTTGATGGTAGTGGTGGCGTATTTGACCGATGTTCGTTAACGGAATATCAAACCTCTAAAACACTCTTTATGTACATATCAGGGATGTTGCGAATATTTCCATTCGCATTCGTTATGCGAATGATTCGCATCATTTTACACATTCGCATTCGACATTCGCATTCGCATTATATGATACGAATGTTTTGCGAATGCGAATGTGTACATGGGCAGAGAGTCCATTCTAATATTGTTGAAATGGCTCTAATAGTTCATTTCCTCCAAGTCTTAACTGCAGTTTATGCCTATTGGAACAAGAAGATTACAACTCGAAGGGGGTAATTCCTCCTACTAAGTACAAGCAAACGAAAGGAGAAAAGCAAGCACTAAGAAATAAACCTTGCCGCTCACCCCATGTTGAAATTCTTGGAAGTTATCTGAGCTCTTAACTGCAGTTAAGCCTCTGGTGGAAATAGGCTATAAGTCTGTCTAACCAGGGTGTCGACAATAACCGGCCTTTAGCTTCAGGCGCTAAACGGTTAAGTAGTATACCAAGCAACGTTGATGGACCTTCAACAAGTACTGCTAAAACTCTTATAAGCAACCTGGAAATAATTTTAGATTGCTCCACCGAAATCGAAAGCTCGGATGTAGAATCTGGAACCATTAAAAAATGTGAAATCAAACCTCAATTGAAGGCCTATATTAAAGAAAAACGAGCTTATCTCGGTGAAAATCTTCTCGATTGGTGGAAAACTAAACTAAAATACGACAAATTGACAGATCTGGCCCGCAAACAATTGAGCGCTCCACCCGCCAGCGTTCTAAGTGAGCAATTGTTCAGTCCGCCGGCCTTTTATACGAGCCTCTAGATTAAAACATTGTATAGGATAAGCTCTCGTTCAATGTTCTAATAATTAACAAAATTTTGAAGTAATAAAAACCATGACTTAAGTTGATTATTGCTTGTTTGATGTTATTCCTAACATTCGCATTCGCATTCGCACATTCGCAATAATTTTCATAACTTTATCATAGAGTAAGTATGATGTAAACGAAATTGTATCAAAAAAGGACAATTGTACCATAAATGCCAGCACTGCCATACATACATATGTTTTTGATTTGTGGAATGAAGCTCGAAACATTGACACATTGTTTCCGTGAGTGACCCTGCACAAACAACAAGTATTTGGCATTATTTTTTTTCTTATTTTAAATAATTGCTTGTTTTTCAATTCACAATTTATGAATTTTTCAATTTCTAGGTTGAACTTTTTGATTGAAAACAAAAACAAAGTGGAAAAAGGGTTAAATCGATGACAATATATACAGGCCCGTCTAGAGGAGACTAGGTCGGGGTGTTTCCCCGGGCCCGGATTTTCAAAGGCGCTCGGATTTTTCTGAAAATTAATGGCGTTTTCGTTTCTAAAAAAAATGTTGCCATTTCATTGCCCTCTCCTTAGCGTTTGTTCAAAGAGGGCAATGAAAGGGAAACACTTTTTCGTAGAAACGAAAACACCATAAGTTACAAAACAAAAATTTTAATATTTTTTATACCTGATAAATTTTTCTTATTTAATATTCGCATGAAAAATTAAATATTTATATTTGAGAACACATTTGATTTAAACAAGAAAACTGTTTTACGTATTCATTTCCACTGTATAGCAATAACAAACCTCTTTAGACGAAGTTTTTTAACAAAAAAATCTAACTCCATATACTACGCAAAAAGCACTGAACAAGTATGGAGCGAAAACGTTGGAAATTCGGATTTTCTTTCTACGGCTCTGAATATACGTGTCAAATAAGCATATAGAAAAAAATTGAGTGTCGTGTACTCATTCCACTTTGTTTAATACACTTTAAGCACTACTATTTTTGCTTTTGCAAAGAATTGTATGAAATTGAAAAAAGCATTTGCGTTCACCTTTATTCACTACCGCATTCACGGAAACGTGAAATTTAAGATTTTTATTCCAACTGCTTTGCTTTTGCTGTGACTTTGAAAATTGCATGATAAAAAAGAAGGCAGTTTCAATAAATAACTTTTTGACGTATACTGAGATCTTTGAAGCTTCATAATGTGTTCATGTTGCTAGCAGCGTTACCATATCGTTAATATTTAAAAATAAATTAGGGAATTTTGAGATGGGAATGTCTTTCACAGTAAATGGGTGTAAATATTTTAGTCGAAACCAAACAAGTAGTACATGCTATACATTTGTATTGAAAATATGTTCATATAAAGAATGCAATTTTACTTCGAAGTACATTGGATAATGGCTTATATATTTACGTTTATGGTACTTCTCACCCCTACCTCAAAACTGAAAATTAATATATATGTGTGCATAAAGACCTCCTTCAGATATGCAATTAACGAAAGTAAATCATTGTCTTTCCCTTCACTCGTCCTGAAACCGAATTCTGCCAGACCCATTTTCGACACAAGGTAACCTGCAAAATTCTCCAGCCAATCAAACTCTATATCGTTAAGTGGTATTTTTGCAGCTTCCAAATGAGCAACTCATTTTTCTTTTTATTATTTTAAAACAATTATTTTATTTTGTTCTTTGTCGATCAAATTCTTTTAAGAATAAAATTTGATTATAATTTTCAATCTGAGAACTTGATTTCGATGAAAATGTCAGAATCTCAGCAAAAGTCACATGGTTAACATGGCTGCTAATTTCTTCACCCTCTTTTTTATACCATGGAAAATTGTATGTATTTCCCCCTTTTATGTGCAGCTTATTGACAATTAATTACTAGACGCTTTTGGTTTGCTATGATACTGCTTTTGCTGTAAATACATGTACCCGCCAGGTGGCTAAAGAGTCGAGTTCTTACTAAAAATTCGTATTTATGATGCGATTTGGCTCATATTCGGAATTTGTATTGGTAAAGGTAAGGGCAATACTTTTACAAAAAGGAGCCGCCAGGTGGCGCTGGAGTCGAGTTATTACTAAAAAAACATCCGAAAAAACAACGATTACGTCGGCCTGCTGCACCACTGAACTGCCGTGTTTTCCGACTGTCACCAGGATTGAGTTGTCCAGGGATCAATCTCAAATAACCTCTGTTAAATCAGCCACCAGAACTATTGCGCTCTTTGATGAGGCATTTAAGGTATTTCGTCTGAAATAAGTCTATGTACATTGGATTTCTGTGGAACAACGATACTCAGCCATTTTGAAATTTCCACCAGCTATACTATACAGTTTCAAGGAGAGATTTACCATCGAACTGAATCATTGTTGCCGCCAGGGAGTGAAGAAAAAAAATTTCTTCAAACTTATTTCGCTGTAGGATTAACCGTGATGTGAAGCGCCAGATCATTAAGGGAAATTCCAAGAACTTCCGACCACAAAGCGATAATATTAGCATATAAATCGTGACCGTGAATTGTCGGTGAAAATCTTAGACCAAAATGTTTCAATAAAAAAATTCATTTTGGACGGGATGAAGTTCGCCGGGTCTGCTAGTACATATATATATATATTTATGTACGTGTATAGAGATTGACAAATTGTAAAATCCCAGCAAACATTTGGGGTCATATTCCGGAGCCTTTACGCTCATAATGAGCTCATTTAAGAGTCCTACATTAAGGGGTGTTTCCCTTCCTCCGAAGGTCGATTTATACGAACTAGTATCGCCCAGTTGTCGAAATTCGACATCTTTTTTCATACACTTTTGAATTTTACCCGTCACCAATACTAAATCCTTTATGCGAATTACTATTTTAAAGTCCACCAGCATAATTTATAGCGAATTTACAGGAAAACTTAAAATCGAATTGTGAACGTTAATACCGGATTGACTAATGCTAATTCTACCAAGCCTCCTCATAAGTAGCTTTTGAAAATAGACCGAAAAAGGAACCTCGATTTTCATTTATAAAAAATAAGCATATGTATTTGTATGTATAGATGAGATGTTCATCACTGACTAATATGTCAAAAAATTCAGACTGTAAATAAGTCTGCAAGTACGGTATTGACAACATATGTTGCTGTGTCAAATTTCAGGACGTCAGCATAAGCGGTTCCAGAGATAAGCGATATGAGAATTTCAGTTTCTATGGGCGGTGCCACGCCCCCCTTTCCAAAATCTACCATATTTCGCCGTAAGTACGGTATTGTCAACGTGTGTTGCTGTGTCGAATTTCAGGACGATCGCATAGGCGGTTACAGAGATAAGCGATATGTGAATTCCAGTTTGCATGGGCGGTGCCACGCCCCCTTTTCAAAAACCTTCCACATTTCGCCATAAGTACGATATATAAATAGCTGTGTCAAATTTAAGGACGTTAGCATAAGTGGTTTCAGAGATAAGCGATATGAGAATTTCAGTTTGTATGGGCGGTGCCACGACCCCTTTTCCAAAATCTACCATATTTCGCCGTAAGTACGATATTGACAACGTATGTTGCTGTGTCAAATTTCAGGACGTCAACATAAGCGGTTCCAGAGATAAGCGCTATGAGAATTTCAGTTTGCATGGGCGGTGCCACGCCCTTTTCCAAAATCTACCACTTTCGCCGAAAGTACGGTATTGACAACATATGTTGCTGTGCAAATTTTCCGGACGTTAGCATAAGCGGTTGTAGAGATAAGCGATATGAGAATTTCAGTTTATATGGGCGGTGCCACGCCCCCCTTTCCAAAATCAACCAAACTTCGCCGTAAATTTGGTATTGACAACATATGTTCTGTGTCAAACTTCAGAATGTTAGCATAAGTGGTTCCAAAAATAAGCGATATGAGAATTTCAGTTTGTATGGGCGGTGCCACGACCCCTTTTCCAAAATCTACCACTTTTCGCCGAAAGGACGGTATTGACAATATATGTTTCTGTGTCAAATTTGAGCACGTCAGCAAAAGCGGTTCCAGAGATAAGCGATATGAGAATTTCAGTTTGTATGGGCGGTGCCACGCCCCCTTTTCCAAAATCTACCACTTTTCACCGTAAGTACGGTATTGACAACATATGTTGCTATGTCAAATTTCAGGACGTTAGCATAGGCGGTTACAGAGATGACTGATAAGAGAATTTCAGTTTGTATAGGAGGTGCCACGCCCACTTTCCCAGTACCTACCATTTTTCACCGTAAGTAGGGTATTTACATTCTATGCATCTGTGCTAAGTTTCAGTTCCACAGCATAATTCGTTTTAAAGATATAGTAGTTTTCACATTTCAGCCTATATGTCAGATGCCACGCCCCCTACATATCGAGATTAACATTTCTGGATTAGAGGAAGTTATATCCCTTAAATCGGTGTATGTTTTATTGAAATCGAGCGAACGGTGCCTTCACAAAAGGGATTGCAAAATTTCCTTGTGGCGTATTTATATATATATAGAATTTATATTTAAACATCAAATAAGCCTTAATATGAGTCATGGTGGGCTCTTATTGGCCTCATATACACCCCGCTTCACTTGAATAGGTACACATTTTTTCCTCAGGTCTGAGCTTATGTCTGGATTTTATTCCACGTTTTATCAAACTATGAGAAAATTGCCTTTATTATTTTGATTCACTTAATTAGACAGTGGCTTTAACACAAGGAAAGACTAGATTTAACCAACAAAAGCATACCATTCATTTTAATCCAACTATATAAAACTTTTAATATTGGATACTACATCCTTAATTCCGATATGATTTGAAAAAGCAAGGACATCTCGCTGCTTGTCACTTAAATCGGCGGAAAGAACAACTGCCAATCACCACATCGATAGACTGGCATGCAAACTTTGCAAAACATCCAATTCCATTACACTAAGTTTAAGTCCTGTGAATAGGACGAACTCTGAAAAAATTACGACTTTGCTTCCTTATNGAAAATTTTATTTTATTCGGAGTCAGTGCCATCCGATTCGCTGTTAACATCCGAATCCTCTTCATCATCATCAATATCTGTATTGTCGTCCGACCTCTTTAAGTTCGTTGCAGCAATCAAAATGGTTTTTGCCTCGGCAGAAAATGGCAAGATTTTATTTTTATTCTTTGGCGGACTCGAGCTGAGAGAGGATCGGATGTTAAAAGTAATCTATTTAAAATGTCTCTGTTGCACTCAGTCCTCGAAAATTTTCTTGCAAAGTCTACCCGATATTTGCGAATATGCTTATTTCGCGCCTCAGCGGCTTCCTCGGACAATTGTCCAATTGGCAGAATTGCTTCTGCCATCACTTGCGCTCCGTATATAATAATTTTGTGAACTGTAGGTGACATTGGATGCCAGCCGTACAATTCCACATACAGTTTGGCAGTGTCTTGGGCATAATTATCAAATTTTTGGTGATCAATCTCATGGCCACATGAGATTACCTCAGGAATCACTTTAAACTTATTGATTAATTCCAAGCATTCTGAATTTTGGAAAAATCTCCTGGACGTATTCCCATCATTGCT
>NW_016157606.1:202369-242674 GCF_001687245.7 Rhagoletis zephyria | reverse complement strand
GAGTGTGATCAAAAAGGCTCGATCATACTCAAAGCTGTTCTCTGGTGCTTATCTATTTTTTGCCAGTGGGATGGATGTACAGAAAATAATGTTACTCATACGCCATGTGTACACGCAAAACATCGATGAACTCGTAAGTCATTGGAATATTTTGTTTTATGTATGTTACCGGATAACTTTGCACCGCGTGAACCCCGATTTTTTTAATTCTTTATTTATCGGAAAGGTAGTACTCAAGGGGCTCTCATACTAATTTGGTTTAGTTCCTATCATTGGATCATAAATTAACGGTAGTTCCAACTTTTTATAGGAGCATTGAATTCGGTTGTGTTTTTTCTTAAAAAATTACTTGTACTACATTTTGAGAATACGACGACATATAACACCTTGTGAATCTCCTAATTGTTTTCTGAGTTATCGGAAGCAAACACTCGTAGCAAAGGGTTTCTCCCCCATTATTGGAAAAATAATATAAAAAAATATGTTTAGTTTTTTTTTATTGTAAAAGAAAATGGTTTCAAATTAAAAAGATGATGCAAAACCGCGTATGTCAGGTTGCATAAATTTCAAAATGGTTCTCTTTTTCATAAAGCAATCGCATTTCTGGCTAGTATATTTTTCAGGACGATTTGATAAGGCTTGAGCCAAGAGCTTGTGTGAGCAAATGCAATTTTTGGCAGCAAATGTCGGTTACGCGGTTTTGCAGAACGACGATACGCGGTTTTATAATTTAAACGACGGTATATATGTATTTAAAAAGAATTACGAAAAAGATTTAACCTTAAAAACGTTGCTAATATTGTAGAAAATCGCCCAGTGTTCAGATTTGCCCCATAAAGTGTAAATATAAACTAAAAATTGTTCCCAAACTTAGAGCCCGGAGATTCGATCGCAACTAGCCATCATAAGTGCTAAAAAATTAAATTAATTACTATTAAAAATTTTAAATCGTAAATTGCAAAGGTACCAAGTATATCAACGGAAGGGGGAAAGGCTGACAAAATTTTGCTTACGCTCGTTATGTTTTCTTATTTTAATAATTTCAATTTTAAATGACACAGGCCTCTTGAAATTTGATCACTGTTGTTTCGCCTACAGGTTGAAGTGCCGATGCATTGATAAACATAAATATTGTATGTTGTGCTCCATACAAGTTATAAGGCCAATAACTCAAACCATCAGGCGGCTTGGGAGGAAAAGAGCAATTTAACGTTTGCAGGTAAATTAAAGTATTTCGGCGCTCCGCTCTACTTTTGTTGCTTGTGAAAAGTACTTTAGGGGATGCAACTAAAAGCTCTGACGAAAACGTGGTGAAGAGTAGCCCCGCGGAGTCAGGCTAACAGTTGTGCTTTAACCGACAATCAAGTTGGATATGCGAACGGAAAATCGCATTTGATAAACAAAAAGGAATTAATAATAATCACAACAAAAATTGAAGAATAGAAAGTTCCAAATACCAGCACTACTTAACTATGTACATTCAGATGTATACAAATATAAAATAGTAAAAAAGATAAAATTTCGATCATCCGGCCACCAAATTTCCAATTTTCGTTGGAACGCTTGGTGATAGTACGCGATGAAAAATGCAAATATGTGAAACTTTCGAGGCATTAGAGGAATGCTGAATTCTGTGGGGGTGTGTTGAATTTTTGAATTATCGCGTGAGTCTCACCAAACTGCGAAAGCGAAAGCGCCGAATTATTTTGAATTTAGTTGGTCTCGAGCTTTTAGGGAATGCGGATGTTTCAACGGAAATGTTTGAAATAGTCATATAAAAAAGTGAAAAATACTACTGACAAACATATGTACATACATGCAGATTTACATACATACATGAATTAAAAAGTGAAGTGTTGAGAAATTAAGCTTAAAATGAAATCCAAAAATAAAAAAATTATTTCGCTTTCGGCTCTAACTAGAAGTATTTAAACGGCATATTAAACATTTGCAGACGAAAAATCTACGGTACATACATATGTAGTTGGTTGGGTTGTTCACGTGCGGGCTTATAATTTTTTTACATGCCAAACATAAATATGTATGTACATAATTGAAAAAAAAAATCGTGTCAAAACGCCACGGATAAAACAACCAAGACCCCAGATCTTAAAGGGTAAGAAAATATTTGATTACCTCGCTTACTTTAGAAACTGTTTTCCTTTGCTGGAAGCATATATGTATGTGTGTATATTTATTGCATGTTCATGTGTACATACATACATACATCCACATATATGTATGAATGTATATTCAGCTCTATTATAGTTGTCGACGTCGACGTCGATGTAATTTTTTCGTAAAAAACAGCCCTCGCCAGTCCAACGCCAGCTACGCTGACCACAGTATTTTTGAGGAAAGGTTTTGCTCGCAAAACTACTGTGGTCAGCGAAACCAGAGTTGGACGGATGAGGACAATTTTTTGACGAAAAAATTGCATCGAAGTCGACGACCATAATAGGGTCGATTATTTCATAAATTCTTTTCTTTTCTATAGTACGTATACTGCACATTTCCAGTACTACCTATGTAAATACATACATACATACATAAGTATGTGTAGACTCATGGCGCCGACCCTCTTCTGCAGTACCGTCACAGGCATACCTTATAATCTGCTATGGGAATAGTGTATTTTATATTCTTATACACATGTACATATGTACATATATGTTTATATGTAGGTATGTAGATATACATACATAAGTATGCATGTGAACTTCAATTTCGTTTTTGAAAAATGTGAAATACGTACATATCGTCACCTGAAATACAAAATATCGTAACAACATCGTCACTGAAATGCAAAAAGTCGTAACTCATAAAAAATTCCAAATTCACTTGGATTGATTGCTACATAAAAAAATACTCACTCTCTTTCAGTTTACTATAAACGCCACGCCCTCTTGTATAAATTCATTTTTATATATTTACCATAGATGTTCTCACCGAATTTCAAAGTCATGTGAGTTAGGGTTCGAAGATATAGCAAATGTAAAATTTCACGGCTATGGAACGTTCCGCGCCCCCCTGTAAGAACTCAATAATATTAACCTCACTATAAGCGCCTACTTTAGTTATGTCTTCACACCAAATTTCGAAGTCATGTGACCTATCGTTCCTTAGTTATATCTGGTTAAAATTTGACGCCTGTGGGATGTTCCAGTGGACTCCAAATAGAGGCTGTACATTAGTGATTTCATCATAAACACGGTACGCTTGAATAAGTCTCCACATCCAATTTTTCTCCAAATTCCCATTCTGTCATCATAACCAAATGATTTGAGCTAAAAATAGAAATCTTCTATGAAAGGATTCGAAAGATATCTCGATTATCCTTAATTTTTCGTATGATAACTTTTCTAGCTAAGTTAAAAAAAATCCTACAAAAGAAATTGTGGACGAAAAATCTTCGCCTATCCATCGCAAATAATATTTATTTCACTTTACTGATCTTTAAAATCTGCAAAAACAGCGAAAACCCGTGTTTTTTATTTTATAAGTTTTTGCGATCAGTCACGATACTTGTTACTTTGACTGTAGTGGTTATAATACTCGTTTTAAAGCTGTGAAACCCCCGTAAAGTGGTATTCAAACCGTTTTTGTATCTTGTGTATGTCAGAAGATATGGCAGTTAGAACTTAAAAAAAATTAGAAACCAAAATGTTTTTAAAGTCATATTTGCTCAATAACTTTTTTGGTTTGCAAAAAATCGCAAAAAGTATGTGAATATTTTTTGTACAAAACTTAATTTCCAATTAATTAATTAATTAATTTGAAGAACAATTGGATTGGGAAAGCCTTTTGCGTTAAATCCTGTCCAAAAGCGCACCGTGTGAATATTTTGCCTAGAATTTCTTTGTGAGAAGCCAGAGTAGAAAGTTCAATTAGTTTTAAATAACTAGTTTAAGGGGAAAGATTATCTCGTCACAGGGAGGAGGTGTGAGAGATATCTAGAATACATATTCCATGTGAAGGATCGGTCTACAACGCATTGATCATAGAAGTAGGGCACAAGAAGCGGGGAGGGAATGCACTTAGATCCTTTTAGGAATCATTCGGATGGTTATTGCTTGGTGTCATGATACAAAAAAGAAGGTAGTTTTAATAAACAACTTTTTGCTTAAAAATGAGATTTTTGACAATTGCTCAATTGTAAAAAATTCGAAGCGGCGTTACCCAATTTAAGTTTTTTTTGGTGGGTGGGGATTTTATATCCTAAATTTGGGAGTATAAATAAAATAGTTGTATTAACCTTTTAAAAATAATTAATATCTTATCTTAAAAACGTTAAAATTTTACCTTAAATTCGATAACTACTTGCCAAAATCTTTATTTTTACATTAATACAATTTTAGTGAAGATATTTAAAAAATTTTTTAGTGCCATTGTGCCATCTGATTATTACACAATGTAGCTAGCCAGGACTATTACAGTTTTCTATATCGGATACGATTGTTTCTGATGTAATTGAGACACTGAAATTACACATTTCGATATTGTCTTTGTCCATGTCTTTCAAGTAACTTGAAAACGGAATTTACTTTGCGATCCATAGGCGTCATGACTTTCTCAGAGAAGTGAGTATTATACAATTCTAGTATGTTCGTCGACAACATCGTTGTTACTTAGGGTAAAAATAAGTACATTTTACTGTTCAATATTAGAGGGGGTGTGAAACAAAATTGATGATTTATTGTTAGCATGAAAACTAGAAACACAATTATCAACTTTTTGAGCATTAGACCTCTTTCAAAAACAAAAGGGGAAATATTCGTTTATTTGTGCAATGGCTTTGGTTTTTGTACAAATAACCGAGCCGAACCCAACAAAATATGTACCTTTTGCTTGTTCAAATTTCGATTATATGAGCAAAATGTTTGTAAATAAACCAGCAATGAATAACAAAATTTGAAGGATTTTAGATATTGCATACGGTAGCACGCAATGTCACAATCTACTTAATTGTCAGGTTGTTAATATGGCGACGAAAAAGTGGCAAAAATGGCTTGATGTGGTTTCCCATACTTTACTTTTCATAATTTTAAGTATACATATTTATGAGTTTTCTCGGGTCTGTCAGTCATTAAAAAAATGAAAATTGCACCCAATATTAGGTTTTTTGCTGTCTACTTGTAGCTTGTCTACTTGTAGAAAAACTCGAGCAAAGTTCAAACTGTCAGCGTTTATCAAATAAACTCGAAAACTTAATGGCGGAACGCGTATGTGTAACTCGAAGCGACTTCGATTAGCTTGGGGAACAAACCTATTATAAGCTTCTTCCTTGCACTTTTGTATCAATTTTGACTTGTTTTTGAAATAAGTAGCACAGTGTACTAAGTACCCTTTTTAATAAACCACCTTTTTTACTTTTCATAACCTTCATTGTATAATCCATTCAAGTCACCATAATTCATATTTTTTTTTTTTTTTTGATTTTACTTATAGTTGGAGCTTGGCTATCGGAACGACTACAACCGCAACAACAAGATCTATATCCAGTGGCGATTTGAGGCAAAATCAAAGCCACAACTCGAAAGTGGCACAATAAATCACAAACATTAATAAAACTGATGCAGAAACAATTGGAAAGCATCAAAGCGGTCATATTTGACATAAAGAATATCAATTACACGAGTAAACACGCTGTCAGGTGTCCTGCCTGCCGCATCGATAAGCGGTCCCCTAATAAAAAGCGCTGGTCGTGAGGGAATTGCCTGTGAAACGTTTGTGTGGTTGTGTTTCGCTGTGTTACGCTGGTCGCAACATTCTAGATTGAATTATTACTACCACGGTTGTCACAACTGTTTCTTTAAAAGCACAACGAAACTCACGAACACACCTGACAATAATACAATAAAAAAAACAAAATACGATAATGTTAGAATGGTAGAGGGAGGCAAACAAAACTCAACAAAAAAAAAAAAACGGTTAGCGTAAGCAAGTCGAAAATAAAGTGCAAGTTCTGAACCTCAGTAAGGATTCAATTAAAGTTGTGTATTTAAGTGAGAGCATAGCTTTGTTGGTATTACTGTCGAAGGTAAGCCCCAAACATCTTTCATCCGTCGCTCAGCGAAAAGAAAGAAAGCTGGTACATATTACGTATGCATGTATGCATGTATGCATGTATGTACGTGCGTTAGTGTTCGAATAACAAAACAAATAAATTCTACATGCAAGTATTTAAGTGAAACAGTTACAAGACAGTTTTCTCAAAAAAGTGCACCTTGCCATGAAAGACAAATATTAACAATAACGGTAAATAATTACCACTAAATGTAACGATTTGCCCACGGGAATAGTGAAACGGCACTTAAGGGAGATCGCCGACATTGGTCATGTAACTAGGTGACCAGGTATACAATAAAACAAGGGCAACAAAAAGTTTCCAAAGAAGTCGAATTGTTTAAAATCGATTTTATATTGAGTTGCTGTTGTGTGTTCGAAGATATATATATATATATATACATATATAAAAGGAATATAGCCTGCTCGCAGAAATCGTGAAAATTTGAAACAAAATGGCAATGGAATGGATAACAGCGATGGACAAGCGGTAAGTTCGATATTCTTTTTTTTTTCTCCTAAATCTTTTGTTGCTGCTAGTGCCGCGTATATATACCTTAAGTGTGCGGTTTTAAGAAAATTTTGCGAAGGGATTACAAAAGTAATCACAGGTTCACACTGTAAGCCTAAAGCTGATGCCACATAAAACTTTTGCTTCGCTTTGACAGATAAGATGAGTTGCATGAAAATGCACAAAGCATGCCACATAGATCGTTGAAGCTGCAGCGCGAAGCGAAAAGATGGCCAACTCCCATCTTTTTGCGAGCTTTGACAATCAGCCGGTTTAATATTTATTTTGCTTCATCCAAATTCGAGTTTTCATGCATAAAACATAAAACTTAATTACATTGCTAATAATTTTAAAGCAAAATATATAAAATCCACAGCATTTTTGACGAGTAAAAAAGCAGTACAAAATTGCTTTCTTGGCGTTCATTGTGGCATAGATTTTGCGTCTGGCGCTTTGCTGGAAAAGTTATAAATGTCACGCAAAGCTACAAAGTTTTATCTGGCATCTCAGCTTAAGTGTCGTTTTGTGTGGCTGTTGTGAATGTAGCTCGATTGGTTGCATTTCTAATGCTGACTACACACAAGGCAACCGTTGAAGCAAAAAGGGAATGTTGCTTCGACCGTTGCAAAGTCAGCTGGCTCGATCTATTTTACCAGAATACTGCCATGCAAATGAAATGTTGTGTTCCTCATAGAAATTTGTGTGGTCGCAACCGTCGCCCGAAAATCATAATATTTTTGGTTGCGGTGTCGGTTGCCTCGTGTGTAAATTTAGGCCCGTGCCCATCTCTAGTCTCAACACGTTCCTTCAACGCTTGACTAATTGAACACTGCTCTGCGCGGCGCATGGCTACAAGCTTTAGTCAATCACTGAAATTAAGCAAAAATATTATTATAACAGAAGGGCATCGTATTGGCGTTATTACTCTGAACAAGAGTACGTTTAGCTGACCAGGTTCTTACTAAACATTTACAAACTTAATTAATTTTACCGTCACCCCCATTTAGATGTAATACTTTTCATTTTCTTATATGTATGCATGTATTTAGAGTGGCCTAAGGAAAGTAAATTCAGAATTTTAATGCGGATTTTTCTATATCGAAAAATATACCCCTGTTTTTTTTGTTGTTGAAATCAAATAATATTTAGAGGTCGCTCAAAGCGCTCAAAGTTTTCTATGTATTTTAACGGGTGATTTTTTTGAGGTTAGGATTTTCATGCATTAGTATTTGACAGATCACGTGGGATTTCAGACATGGTGTCAAAGAGAAAGATGCTCAGTATGCTTTGACATTTCATCATGAATAGACTTACTAACGAGCAACGCTTGCAAATCATTGAATTTTATTACCAAAATCAGTGTTCGGTTCGAAATGTGTTTCGCAAACCCAATTGCTGCGAACGGCGACGAATCGACATTTCACGGTCTTCAGCAACACTCTCAGAAACAGACGCAATATTCTCTTCTGTACGCACTGTACGCATTCGTGTGGTTGGTTTAATGTCCAATAAAGTAAACTGAGTGCGAAACTTGGTCACAATCGCATTAATTGTTTGCTCACTTGGTCGATTATGTAGACCATAAATCGGACGTAAAGCGAACCGAACACTGATTTTGGTAATAAAATTCAATGATTTGCAAGCGTTGCTCGTTAGTAAGTCTATTCATGATGAAATGTCAAAGCATACTGAGCATCTTTCTCTTTGACACCATGTCTGAAATCCCACGTGATCTGTCAAATACTAATGCATGAAAATCCTAACCTCAAAAAAATCACCCGTTATATGCGGAAAAACAATTTGTTGTAGATATGGTGTAGAATATCAATATTTTTCAATCGTTAAACTATGTTACCCGTTTTTTTTTTTTAGAAATGATAGGGTCCCTTATAGATTTTACGAAAAAAGTATGTTATTATTAATTTTCCACAGAATGTACTTAGTTGTATTAATTAGTTTTTAAATTTTAATCCCTATTTACATTTGCCAGCAGTGTAAAATTTGAAAGGAAAGTTCATTTGGCACGCAGGTCTTCGTCAGTTAATTCATTCCATACCTTCTGTAACCATAGGCTAATTTTCTTCATTTTAAGTCCCTTATGCTCCCCCTTCTGTCCAACATAAGGCCTCACACTCAAAAATCGAATAGACTCGGAACTGGCGACTAGGGCGGCCATTTATTCGACTAACCCTATACAGTTTTTCGTTTTTTTTTGTAATTTTTTATACAAAGCCTAAAAAAAAATACACCTGAAAAGGACTTGTGTGCCAAATGAACTTTTCTCTCAAATTTTGCACTGCTGGCAAACTTAAATAAGAATTAAAATTTAAAAACTAATTTATTCGACTAAAGTAAAATCTGAGGAAAATTAACAATAAAATACTTTTTTTCGCAAAATCTATAAAGGACCCCTTGCATTTCTCAAAAAAACCTGGGTAACAGTTATTCGTCGCCGCGCTGTATATGAACAGAAATACATTTACGTAGATTTCAATATCCCGAAACATCTAAATTACTTAAAACAACCCAATACTCAAAAATAAGTACCCTTAATACGTTTAAGATGGGGGCCTCTGGGTTGGCCCTGAGGTAAATCCGGCCCTGCACATATGTATATATGTAAGTAATTATGAACTTAAAAGATTTAATTTAATAACATCAGTCAGTACGTTATTCTGTCAATAGATATGAAAGAGTGGCAGGGGGACAAAAAGCAAATACCCAAACAATTTTGTCGGAAAGGGACGAAAGCAAACTGCATACATCTGTATGTAAATATGTAGCTGTTATTCATCATATTAAGTATGAAAACGAGCATAAATGTACATATGTACATTAGACCACGTCGAAAACAGACTAAAATTTTAGCATTTGGTATAGTAATGATCCTCCATGAAGTGCAAGAAGGCAATCCTTTCGGCATGTACCCCAACGGGCCAGTACCCTGTGCACACAGCAGTAAGTTTGTAGATATCTTCTTTGCTCATTCGGTAGAGAGCTTTGGTTTTAAGTGGGTCGTAGAACACCCAGAACTGCCGGGTAATCCTGTTTCGACGATGAATCCATGCGTAGGGTAGGGCTGCCATAAGCCTGAACCCATCGACCAGGGCACTAAATAATCATCCAAATTAAAAACGAAGACGGAAGTGAATATGGGGCTAATGTATTTCTTATAAGTGCTGTTGCTTTGGTTCTGACGTTGCATTATTTCGAAGTTATTTCTGATATTATAAGCAATGTAGTTTTGTGGCACAATCAGTAGAGCTGAATGATTAATGATGATGTGCTTGCATGAAATGCTCAAACTTTCAAGTTTTGTTAATCATAAAAGAACACATTTTCTCTTTTTTCTAATGTAGCTTGAATAAATGTTTGGCGCCTTTAACGTGGTCTTGAATTCTTTCCTTTCACCACTAAGCAAAACTCCACATATCCCACAATGCGCTTCATAATCATTTTTTACATTTTGTATGTGCATAGCCAGAAGATAATTTAGGTGGGCTATCTTAAGTGAAGCCATTCTAAAAGACTTATAGCTCACTGCACTGCATAGAATGTAATTTTGACGTAGAAATCAAAAACCAACAGACTTCTACATATTTAATGCTGTGCGTTGGGTAACTAACCGCTTACACGCAAATCTCATTTAACAGATTCTTTATGTGACAACTCTCATGCAATGCCAAGTATGCATAACTGAGGCTTTACCCAATAAGGGCTGAAAAAAGTGCTTCCCCGCATGCCTCCTGGACAGGGTTTTCTTATTTACAATTTACGCGAATTTTATGTTTAAATTAAAATTCAGCATTACGAAGGATTTTAAACCTATTTCCATTGATAACCATCGTTTAGTAATTCATTTAATTTTTTAAATAATTTTAATTTAACCTTTTAAACTGGGGCAGCACATCAAAGATATTCTAAATTGTAAAACTAAATATTTCTTAAAACTATTTCATTTGGGTATAAAATAATTTAATTAGACTTCTCAAAAGGTGGCAACCCTCTTCAAAACATTTCCACACTACTACCTTCTTAATCCTCTTTTGTCTGTCTTCAGTAAAGTGACGATACGGCCATCGTCAGCCATGTTACTGATGCGCTGACGATGACGATGACTGATCTTCAAATATGGCATGGCTAATCATCTGTGAAAGCACGCTTCAAAAAATATCGCGGTTTATTGCTAATTTGAATTACTCGGTGACCAATATTAAAGTGGCTGGCAAATATGTGGAAAGGTAGCAAAACTTTAATCATAGCATTTATCACTAGTGATGTGCTGAATTTTCGGTACCCAATACTCGGTACCCAATACTTCAGAAAGATTTCGGTACCCAATAGTTTCTTCCCGGTACCCAATACCGATTCTATACATAATTAGAGCTTTTGGACATAATTTTCAACAGAATATCTGTCAAAAAAGTTGCATCGACTTTATTTCGACTATGAATATGCTTCACAATTAGTACGAGTAAGACGATGCTTTCCCAAAAGTTGAACAATTTGTACTAAGCAATGTGGAAACCACATATCAAAACAGTCTCATCACCTTCTTGATATTGTCGCAACAGTAAACTACCATTTTATCAGTTTCCACTTTCGTAGATCTAAAATTTAAGAAAAATGCATTGACGGATGAAGGAAGTCTTTCAAGGCCTGGCCAGATAGAAATTCTTTTCTGCGTCACAGGGATGCCTTTGACTGACAAAACGCACAGAAGATGCCGACGTAGCACAATGAAAACGTTGCCGCAAACCAAACGCGTCAATTTGATTGGACAAAAATCAGCTGGTTTAAATTCGTTCTATATATTTTTGTTGTTAATGTTGGTTTTCCGCATACGCGTGCATCAAAAGTGGAGAGTTGGGCAAATTTTATCAGTTGCGTCAACGCATGCGTTGCAAATGTGGCGTCTTCTATTCAAAATCACAGAGTTGACTTGGATGTGAGTCAAAAGCATACCTGTGACACAGAAAAGAATTTCTATCTGGCGGAGCCTTCAGGCCTACAAAGATAACATCGTCCGATTCATCTTGAAAAAAATTTTTCAAATAAGGAAGAGTTTCCCTGCATTGTGGCGATGGAAAATGGACATTAAAACCTCAATTAGCCCCTACACTTGCTTTTGATAGGCTAGGCTCCCCTGAACAGCTTTTATTTTTGGTCTACATGCGTTCTTATTGGAAGCCTAAACGTTTCGGTACCGAGTATCGAAAGTATTGGATACTTTTTAAATCGGTACCGAGTATCGATCAATACTTCAAAGTATCTACTCAGCACATCACTATTTATCACATGGAAATAATATTCGATTTCAATCGAAAAGATATTAACACTGACACTGAAGTATCAATTTTGCCGCTACTCGACCAATTTGCTGCATTGGTAAATGATGCAGACATAATTGAATTTCAATTTCGCAAATTGAGGCTGAGTTAAGATAACTTCAAAAACTGTACCAATATAGAACGTTTTTGGAATCAAGTAAGTTTGATTAAAAATGGATTGGGCGAAGCGGCCTTTGGAGAATTGTGTGATTAATTTCATAATATTTTTAGTATGATTCACAGTTCCGCAGCAGCAGAGCGCAAATTGTTTGATTTAGCATTAATAAAAACAAAATTAAGAAACAAATTATAATTTAAAACTTTAATTAATATAATGTTAATAATATACAGTTGTAATGCACTTTGGATTGAGTATAAAAAAAACCCGTTGAATTGGCATATTTTCTTGATAAAGAGGAATAAACTCCACTCAATTTCCCGACGTAATAGAAATTGTTAATTTTTTACCATTTAGTTAATTTTTTGGTCCAAAAAATAAATTGGAAATGGCAACCGTGGTTAGGATGTAAAGCCCTTTCCAAACCATTACGGATGATACCCATATTGTAACAATTGATTTAACTTTTTAAATAATTTTAGCTAAATTTCTTAACAGGTGGCAACTCTTTTAGAAAAAGTAAAACCTGATTCAACGTCCACACCCAAAGCCCTTTAACTCGACACCTCACTGTTGAAAATCGAACGAACGGTGCGGATCTGAGGGCATTGATTATTAAATAATAAAGAATATTCTAGAAATGGTCGTGGCTATATTAAAACCAAAGTTCAAAAATTTAGACTTTATTGTGGATTTCGCCAGAATATGTATATGGATTGAAAAAGTTGTGGAACAAATATTGTTAACGAAGAGATATTCTGTCGAAATCCGCAATAAAATCCGCGTTTTGCTAACTTTAGTCCTGCAATTGCCACGCCCATTTCTAGGAGTTTGTCGCCTTAAAGAAAAATCTTGCCGTACAAATATTATATCTGGATAGGTATTCTATCCGAGTCCGCAATAAAATTTTAATTTTTGCAAAAACCCGATGTTTAACACCTTACTAAATATATCTCATACATACATAACATACGTTTTCGAAAACAAATTACAAAAAAGTATTCGAGGCTATTAGCTGCCTGGACTGTTCTAAAGTATCAACTCAAACAAGCCTTAAAAAAAAAAAAAAAAAAAACAAGATTTATAAAGCAAAATTCCAATGTCGCCCGTGAGCAGAATCGGTCCTCAAAGGGTTAAAAAAGAAAGCACTGAAATTCGGGATTTAATCGGTACAAAAATGAAAAATCAAGACACTTACAGGTCCGGACTTAAAAAAAAAAATATTCAGCGGGATAATTTTCGCAAAATCGGTACTTGCCCGCCAAAAGCGGTCCGAATGGTCACCGTATATATAGTACTTAGGATATATATCTTCCCTTAAAGAATCCCATTTGTTTGCCTTAAATGGGCTAATTAAAACGTATTTATGCAGCTTGCTTACTGACACCGGGGCGTATGACGAACGCAAGAAGAAGGAATAACTTTTGCCTTAAACTGTAAAATACAAGTAATTTTTAGCAAAAAAAAAACCGACTTCAACTCCCATATAAAAAAATATATATATATGTATATATATCTCATGATCCACTGATCGGATCTCAACCAGATTAGTATGGGACCACCTCTGAGACACTACCTTTCCGATGCAAAAAGAATTATCGAAATCGGTTGACGTGGTCCAAAGTTATGCGNTTAAAAACTGTAAGGTTTGAGACAACTCTGGCACACAGACATACATACATACATATTGAATGCCTGCGTCAAAGCATACTTTACCGATTATGATTGCGTCTAAACGTTAAGAATCTAAACACATCTAGGGGATTCACAAGACGTGTTAACCGTCGTAAAATCTTAAGGTTAACATCTTTTTTAATTAAAATGGTTTTAGGGGATTTCTAACTAAACCGGAATTCTTTTAAACTGATAAAGAATGTATAATTAGCCAACCCCCCAACCATTTTAGCCGCTATTTTACATAAACAAGTGTTAAGCTTAAGATTTTACGACGGTTAACACGTCTTGTGAATCCCCTAATTGTTTTTAAACGTTTTCCTTTTAATTTCCGACCATTCTGCGTCGGTGCTAATGTAATGTTGTTGATTTTGGGGTTGTAATGGTTGCTGTTGTTGGTTATTGGGTTTCTGTCGCATGGAACACAAATTATAAACAACATCCACGCCACCAATGTTGAACGTTTCAGTGTGTTGCCAAAATATTTCCACACCTAATTTGAAATAATAATTTAATTTGCATTCTTCATTAACAGTTTTTAAATATTTATCTAGGTAATCAAGAGGATAATATTCGAAAAGGCATATATGTTTACTTGCACACACTTGCTTAGATAATTAATGGTGATGTCGTTTCTTCCAAAAAATGTTGTCCCTCCCCGGTGCAAAATGTAACCCTGTAAAAAGGCATGTTTTTGCCTTCTTGTCCTTGTCTAGCTCACGTATTTCATAATGTTATCGTTTTAAGCAACCATCTGATTTTCAGGGTAACCATCTCCGCTGAGAAAGCTTCAAAGGGCAAAGGATGTGCCCGTTTTGCCTTAAAAGAGTGTGGCATTTCAAGAAACAAACACACAAAAAGTTCCAATGTTTGCCTCTATTTTAGAATCGAACACGAAAAGAGAACAGGGCAATCAAAAGGAATGATTCAAGCCGGAGCCTTACATACATACATACATGGTACTTACATACGTAAATGTGGCATGTAAAATACAAACATTTCTTATGTCAACTACAACTTTGTGATAAGTGGTCGTTTACGGTTTTTATAGAAACTCGTCGGTTAGCTTGTGTCACATGCTGTTCTTGACAGAATGTAATAAATAGTTCACTCATTAAAACATACATTTATCTGATAATTGGCTAACAATTTCATTTCTAACGACATCACCGATATACATATGTATGTGTGTGTGTACGCAAAAATTGCCCTGAGTCATTATGTCCAACAGCGAAAAATAATTTTATTAATGGCAACAATAAATTTTTTTATTTACAATTAAGGCGAGAAAATGCTTGTATCCTTAATTTGGGCCATATTACATATAAATTTATATATGTACACTAGACCGGATCGGAAGCTATCCGTTTTTATTTGAGAGCTTGCGTCAGGCAGAATTTATCTTTATAAAAATTTCCTCCTAACCGCAAGGCGTTTAAGTGTGATACTTTGTTGAAAAATTTACTCTAACAGATATATCTATTTGCGATTGTGAAAAGGCTATTGCATGCAAAAACGGTAAGTTTAACGTTGACTAAAATTTTATTTTGCCAGGTAGAAAGTCATAAAATTGACTTTACTGGTCGAAGTAAAGATATCGTGAGATAATTTTCATCAACATAGTATTCGAGCAAAATATGGTACTCAAAAACACCTTGTCAACGATATGGGACACAAATAAAAAGTTATGAAAAAAAATTGGGTGATGAAAAATTCTCATAAAGTAGGCTTTCAAATAGAGATGGGCACGGGACTGATTATTTAATCCCGATCCCACCCATTCCGAAATGCGATTTTTAAGTCCCTCCCGAACCCGCCCATCCCGACGTTTTTCAGAATTTTACCGCGTGTCCCGTGGGTCCCGATATCTACTTATCTCTAAAGCAGGCTTCAAACTGACAACAAATTGAAACGGTCGGTTGAGATTTCAACGTGTGTAGGTGGCGTGGTTTACAAACCGATCGGAGGTTGACAAAAATGTTTATGACTTTCAAATTAATTTTAAATAAGAAAAATAATAATGAAAGATCTGGCATCTTCCGATTATTTTGTTTTGCTTTGCTATTCGTTTTCATCTCAATAAAACATTAAAATTGCATATTTCAAACATCGTTTTTAAGGAAGCTTTTGTGAATTTGCGGGGGTTGCGGTTTTATCGGGAGTGTCGGGAAAGGATTTTGGTCCCGTACCAAAAAAAAAATTTTTACAGACCTTCCCTTCCTGGCCAATTTTAAATCAGTAGCGTGAGTCCCGCGGGTCCCGCTATCCCGCGCCCATCTCTACTTTCAAACCGGTTGGACAATTAAAAACATTAGGTAACCCACCCTAATCTACATATACATATGTATTATGTAGGTTGGGCAGTGGCGGATTTAAATATTTGCCGCCCCTAGGCAATTCATAACTTGCCGCCCTTTTTTCACGAAAAAAAAAAATATATATATATATATCAAATATGATTGTTATTGTCAGTGCTTTATTACAATATAGTTCGTTAATAATGAAATACATAACGGAATTAACAAATTCGACATCAGCATGGATAAGGTATTCAACAAAAACCCTCTTTCAAACACTTCTTTTTCACAGTTCTTTACGTCTTGATTTTTCAGCTGCGAATTCGCGGATAATATCTTCACAATCGATAGATAGAAACAAATCTGACTCTATAGTCAGCAACGCAAGAGCATTCAGTTTGTTTTCGCTCAATGAAGATCTGAGATAGTTTTTCACGCGTTTTAAAACAGAAAACGATCTTTCTAATTTAGCTGTCTTAAATTTTGCCGCCCCTTAATTCTGCCGCCCTAGGCTTCAGCCTATGTTGCCTGTACGATAAATCCGCCACTGAGGTTGGGAGACAATTGGGTGAAAGTAAAATTTAAATTTTTCGTTAGAGCTGTTGCTAGAAATTGCAAAAGCATGTATGTACAGTGGCTGGCTAATTATTCAAATCGGTACTCGTAGTTAAATTTCTATATTTTGCAGCCAAAAGTTACCACTACTACTATGTAAAGAAGATTTTCCCTATTAAACATTGAAAGATATTTGTTTTAATAAAAAGAATACTCTCGTAAAAACAATAAGAAATCTCTAAAGAAATTTTTTCGTTTTAATCATAGATAAGCATCCCATAATTTTTTACTGAAAAAACGAAAAGCCCACCACGTCCAACAATTTCGCGGGATATAGGATTGAAAAACACAATAAAGGGATATCCAAGTTGGAAAAATTTTCAGATGTTAATAGATTTTATTCGTTCAAGGAACTTAAACTCGTATGATAAACTACATATCCTAAACTAATCAAATTAACTTTCAACACGATCACTCCAGCATCACCATCTTCAGATTTGGTATAATTTTTGGTGAAAATTTTTGTTCTTTGCAGCAATTTGGCGAAGCATGTAGTTATGGACTTGTTATTAAAATGTCGTATAACCCGTCCAACGAATATTTCCTCCCATTTCGGTGCATTCTCAAGGATTGCCCATTCAAATATCTTAAGTTGCTTTAACGGCTTAAATGGCATAAAAAGAAATTTCTAAACAACTCCTTACAGGTGGGAGAAATCAACTCACATTCACAGTCAGACTCGATGAGTTATTGTTTTCGTTCAGCTGTCATTAGGGATATTCGCAGTGATCGGACTTTAAAAAAATTCTGTGTGGTAGAACCTGGAAAAAAATGTAGTAGATTTCAAAAAATTGTGGTACTAAATCTCTGGGTTTGGATCAAACTTTGTATAAAAATTTAAAAAAATCTGCAAGCTTTCACCTAAATGGCAAACTTTAAAAAAAATTTAATTTTAGTATTATAAAGCGCACGATTGAAGTTGCTAAAAATTTGCTTGTTTCACTTGATTTCCTTTTTATAACCTGAAAACAATATATAGCGAACTTTTGAAAAAGTTTAAACTATTTATTTTTGTTAATTTTGAGTCAATACGTCTATTTCCAGGGTTATAAAGTTTCCTTCAGTGCAATGTTTGACAGATAATTGAGTCCACAGTTCACTTGTTCGTATGAAAAAAAAAAATTAATCAAATAACACAAGGTGTTGCGGCTTGCAATAAATATTAACCAAATATTTTACACACAAACTCACATACATATATGTACACTTATACATATATACGGTAAATTTATATTAATAAGTAAATACTTAGTAAATCACCATCACAGTCATATATTTCAATTCGAATAGTCGATTACACAAGGCAACGCTGATTTTGGTACGACAAATGTTAGAACTCTTTTTGATAGAACTTTTTGTGCTGATTGCGAATCCGTAAGTATAAAGTTTCCATCAGCTCCAAATTTTAAGAAAAACGAGGGCAAAGTATCAAAAAATTATGTTTTTTTTTCAGTATTTGAGAAGCTTTAGCAAAAAAACAAAAGGTGGTAGAACCTTCCACTTAGGCTAAATTAAAGCTAGAACCCCCAACTAGTATCCCTGATAACATCTACCTTGATCAGATGGCCACTTATATTTAGTTATGATGAGGAGATGTGGTGATCTCCGAAATAGCTGCTATAACTTCTACCGCTTAGACTTGTTGTCTTTTCCAATATTTCAATATTTTCTTTTATTGTTCAATAAATTACTATAAGTGAACATCAGGTCAAGGTGCAGGGATGGTATTTTTCGGAATAGTGGTCGAGAGTTCTAGCTTTAAATTAAGCATAAGTAGAAGGTCCTATCACCTCTTTCTTTGCTAGGGCTTCTTAAATATTGCATAAAACGCGATTTCTTTTTACACGGTGTTCCCTTTTATCTCAAAATATGGAGCTGATAGAAACTTAATTCTTACGCATTCGTAATCAGCAGAAAAAAGTCTACCAAAACATATCATATGTACAAGTCAACTTTAGACTGAAATATCTGTAAATCATTGCACTGAAGGAAAGTTTATATTTTACCTTAAACGGAATTTCTCCGAGCAACAAAATTGTATATGTAGGTATTCACTGGGAATGATCCTGGGATCCCGGCCATTTTAAGGCCCCAAAAATCCCGGGATACTTGGCAAATAATCCCGGGATTTTCGGGATTTATAATTTGCACTGATGGCAATAATAGAAACTCCTTTTCTTGACCAGTATTGGCTATATTTATTTTTTTATTTAATAATTAATATTTTTATATAAATGTCTAGCTCAATAACAAAGTCCTTTAAAATAAATCCTGATGTCAGAGAGAACAAATAAAATCGCCACTTTAAATATTATTTATTTATTATTTATGTTATGGTAGGAGAGCTTCTCAAACAACGAAGCAATTTTTTCGATTTAAGTTGTTGAATATATATACTGAATATCCAAATCCCGGGATCGTGATAACGACATCCCGGGATCGGAAAAAGCCGAAAAATTAACATCCCTAGTATTCACCAAGTGTAGCAAATTGCCTGGCACTCTCGGAAAGGACAGATCAGCTCAAGCAACGACAGTGCCAAACTACTTGCTCAATTTGGTGAATAGCCCTTATGTTTTAACCAATGTTTATGTCCCTTTGCAAAGGAGGGAGGCTAATGGAAAAGGCGTTGAAATGCCTATGAAAATATGAGAAAATTTCCTGATAAGTTATTTGGCTAAGTTCTAAATTTACCTAAAATGGTGTGCTGTGATGAAATTCATCATCAAAACCTTACCATACGTTTACGTACAGCTAAAACTCTATTTAGCTCGCCAAATAGAGCATAGAGTTGTCGTAGACTTTTTGATCTTCTTGCGAGGCAGTGTGTCCACGGCAAAAAAGTCTTGTTAAATAACTGTCTCTAGCGAAATTTTTGTTTAAGTCTCGCGTTTTTTCTCTACCATGTACACTTAGCTTAATACTTTGAATTGCTACAACATGTTGCTGCAACACCGGGAACAACTTTAAAAACTTGTCAATGTGTTGATATGTTCATATTACAGTATATTTTGCTTAGCTGCACATCCTTATTTGCACGAAAAACTTGTGCACGTAACCGAAAAAGGCACTTAAGCGAATTTTCTTTACTACTTCAATGAGGAAGGTATCCAAATCCCTATGAAACCAAATAATGGAGAAGCACTTACCACGTAGAAATTACTGCAAGCGAAATTTTTACCGAATAGTATCTAATTATCTATATAACTACATAAATTGATAGCCATTTTCGTTGTTCTGCGAGATGAGCAAAATAAATAAAAGCTTGTAAAATTAGGTAATTGTAGGGCCAGTGCAGGTAAACGTAATACTTTCTTTGATAATTGATACTAGTCGCACAATTTTTAAGAAAGGTATCGCCAATGTGCAGGTATGTTGAATGCATCTATCGGAGCAGTTTCCTTATAAATGTTAAAAATAATGCCGCTGATGCAAATTTTAGGGTAGGTAACTTAAATGTGCACTTAAGCATAAAGGCAGCAAAGCAAAATATACTGTATTTCGCTTAAAATAAAATTAATAGAATTAAAGAAAATATATTTTGATGCTCATTAATTATTTGTAATTGTTTGTACTTGCAGTCCTTGTGATCGTAATTTAAGAGATGCTGAACTGATTTCCTGTCGTTTGAGACGTGTGGAGCCATTATGTCGTTTGCCCGGTTCGGCATTACAGCAGTTGGCCATGTGCGGCTTTTATGAAGATTTGGAGAAAGGTGTGACATGTAAGTTGAAATACAAGTATTTGTATCGCTAAGTATAGATTTTTACATATGTACATACAAACATACATACATAAATATATGTATGAGAAAACAAGGCTCGTTAAGAGGGTAAATTTTAAAGTCTTAACTTTGAAGTACTTTTTCTTGTAGTAGTTCGAACAGAAAATCGAGTTTTGGAGTTCTTCTGAATAATGAATCCTAGAAAAAATCAATAGATTCTAGTTTAAGTGAAAAATGGTGTTCTCATTTCTATCGGCTTTCATATAAGTTCAAATTAAAACAAGTAAAGAAGATTAAGTTCGGGCGACACTGAGTTTTATATACCCGGCGCAGTTATCATATATCGTCCATTCAACTTTCTCTACGCTACCTTTGCATGATAAGCCGATTTCAAACATTTTCCGTAAGCTGCTAAGTTAGACCTAATGAAATAATTGAACCAAGTTTGGTAGAAATCGATAAAGCGGTTACCGAGATACGCCTTTGTAGTCATAAAGTTTTATTTATTATTAAGAGGTTGTTGTAACTATTAAGCCCAAAATACAATAACGCAGTGTCAGCTGGCAGTTTTTCGAAATCAGCTGTTTTTTTAGAATGTGTGTTGTTCAATGAAGCGACTCACAATACAGCAGTGGCAGCTGGCAGTATTGCTCAGTTTAGCCCAAATTCTAAATTCACTGCCACTGCCTCCATCGCAGCAAACTTCGCATGTTGAATTTGACATAAATGAAATGCAGCCAACTTCCAATATTAGCAATAACAGCTGATTTTAGAAACTGTCACTGCCACTGCCACTGAGTTATTGTATTTTGGGCTTTAACCTGGAGTAAATTAGAGTCCTGAGTTATTGAAATATGGGAGTTTTCGTATTTCTTAAATTTACCATTATACGGGAAGCGGTTGTGATTTTAGTTCGATTTGAATAATTTTCAACGAATTGCCTATGGAAAATACCAATATGAAAATACCAAGGTTATTTAGTGCACCGAGTTTTGTAGAAAAATGGTAAATGGGTCTTGTGGTCCTACATAAGTGGGCGGCGCCACTCCCATTATCGAAAAATTTATAATGATATAATTTTCGACTAAGTGGTTATTGCAATCATCGATTTTAAGTGAATTCGCTTTAGTAGTTACTGATTTATCGCAGTTTTCGTGTTTCTGTAAATTACCGTTAAATTGGAGGTGGCCGTGATTATTGCCCGATTTCAAAGATTTTCAACGGATTTCTTAGCAGGGCCCTAAGCAAAGCTCGTACCTATTTTGGTATGGATTGGTGAAGCTTACACTTATGGCGTTTTCGTTTCTACAAAAACTGTTGCCTTCTCATTGCCCTTTTCTTAGTATTTGTTCGTAGAGGGCAAAGAGAATGTAACCTTTTTTGGTAGAAACGAAAACGCCATTACATTGCTTTCGTGAAACTGGCTATTAATTACGCATTGTAAAATTATATTTCATTAGTCATTACAAAATCAGTATTGCCAGAAAAATGTTGTAGAAAATCAGTCACGTGATGGTAAAATATTAAAAAAATAATAATAATACAAAATTAATAGGATACAGGGAAAAAGGGTAGGAACTCTTTGGACATTCAACTCTCAGTTAAAATAAATAGTTGGTAGATTTTAAAAGTCACCCATGGTTGATACATAATTTTAGGTCAATTCGAGATAGGAAGAAAACAATCTTCTTCTGAAAACTGTACTTTATTAAATACTGTAACTAATTTATTTATATAGTAAGTAGATTAAGTGTCATCCATCTATCAGTTTTTAGACATTTTTGCCATTTAGTCGAAATATTTTGTCTTGAAAAGCAAGTTGAAATTACTTTTTATTTGCAGTATTTCGAGCTGGCGAGCAAGGTCGCTTTTGGTATGCCGTTCTAGGAGGCTCACTTGAAGTTCGCTATCACGCTCCAGATACTGACGGAAAGGTAAGCAACTTTATTAAAATGTCACACAATACATGCAGAAATGGGTCATTCCATGTAAAAGAGAAAAACGACATAATTTAAAATGCGCCAATTATCACTATTTCAGCAGTAACCTCCCTGCAAGAACAGTGACTATCATTTGACAAATCATTTGAGTGGCAAGACTGATAGAGATTTCTGTCACTGGCTACCTACAAGTTTCTATCAAATTCTAAAGGGCAGTGTGAAAAATCTGATGTAAACATTTGTGTTCCGTCTTCCTCCGACTTATGGCATTATTTAGTCGTCTCTTTTTAACCAACGCCAAATTTGTATATGTGTTAGTAAGGTAAATGAGAATGTGTTAGTTTCCATCACACAATTCTTGTAGAGCTCTTTTTAAATGACTTCTTCTTCTCTTCTTTATTGGGCTACACGACGAATGGTGGTTGTGGCCAGATTAGATCTATTTTTTTTTGTTTTTCCAGCGACAGATAAGGTTCCTCCTCTTCTTTTATTGCCCATAAATCTTGCATAGACTTTCTCTCGAAAACTCCAGGAGCCGCTTGATCAGGTGTTTTCATTATCCATTCCTCCACGCCATACACCAGCACGGGCATGATGAGTGACTTATAGAGCGTGATTTTTGTACGACGAGAGAGGACTTTACTTCTCAATTGCCTACTTAGTCCAAAGTAGCACTTGTTGGCAAGAGTGATTCTCCTTTAGACTTCAAGGCTGACATTATTATTGCTCATAGTGCTGGTTTCCAAAGTTCCCAAATAACTTTTATTTTTTTTTTCTCTCGTTGGTTTTTATTGATTACGAAAAAGCCTCTGTGAAGTGCAGAACCAAATCAAACGACGAAGAAAACTGATTCAAGTTGAACATTTGCAGACACATTTATAAAGCGGCTGTAGCTGAGTGTGCAGAGGTGCTTGCTGTTATTTGCTAACATTCCAAAGATGCCGTTTCAAATATCGTCAGAGGCAACTTGTTAAAATGATAATAAATATTATTTTTTAATATCTTCGAATTATACAAAAGCATCTATGAAGTGCAGAACATAAGCGTGTGCAAGCAAAAAAATCGCCAAACAAAAGTTTTGTTAATGGAAACTAAATTGTGGTTAATATTACCAAATCATTGTTGAAAACATCAACCAAGGCATTGTTAATATTAACAAAAAATCACATTGATTGATTTGAGTTTGGTAATATTATCCAATTTTTGGTTGATTTTTTGCTCAGTGTGTGATGACAGGAGATACTTCGTTTTATCCTCGTTCACCTCATTCGTTCGTCTTTTCCAAGATTTGGCGTATTGCAAATACCTGATCTAAATATGATTATATGAATAGATTTTCCAAGTCGCACTGATAAGGCCCAATCCGTTCGTTGACGGTGGGCTTCAGTCTTCCACACAATACACTCGATAAGACCCTGGTAACCTATGCTTAGAAGGCTGATCCCGCGGTATTTGGCGCGTATGGCGGGATCGCCTTTTATGTGAATTGGTCAGAGCACATTTCCAAATTCCAATCGTCGGGCATGCGTTCTAAATACTTGTCTTCCAATTCCGTGCATTTGAAGTCTAAATCATTTTTAAGGTCCAAAACGTATTTAAATGTGTCGACGTCTAAATGTATTTTCTTTTCTGTCCATTTTGTTAACTCATAAAAATCCCTAAAAATCTACATTCTCTATTTTTCATAAATACTAAATATTAGAAGTTAGAACTCCATTTCGACTGCACTAAGAGGCAAATTAAATAAAAGTAATCATAAAACTCGCAATATATTCTATTACTTTTTTTGTTAAAGTACTAATATACATACTTAGCGTTTGGGGTTGTCTAAATAATCAACTAATAAAACACAGGTATTTAGGAGTTGTTATATACTAGAGTAGCAGGCGCTAAATACTCTGGTATTTTAGACATGCGAAATACTTCCAATAAAGAATTACATGATGTACTTAGTGGATGGCCAAATACTAATAAATACCTTGCATTACATGAGTGATAAATAATATAATGTATTTCTTATGCGTTCTCGATAATATTACTGCTAACTATGTATATAATCAGCGTTCTAATGTATTCAAAAATTTCATATTAAAAAACATTCATTTCTCGATACTATGTATTTATGTATTTATGTATTTTTTTTTTTTTTTTTTCGCCCTGGGGGGAAAAATGCATTTTCGAATGGGAAAAGGTTTGTTTTACTGATTATTTTTTCGATTACTATTAGGGCTGTGCGATTATTCGATTACTCGATCAAGTTGGTTAATCAGTTATTCGGTTAATCAATTACTCGAGTAATCAAAATTGTGATTACCCAAAACGATGATTAATCGAGTTACTTGAAATATAATTACTCAAAAAAATTAATTTTGCTCGTTAAAAGAGTTTGCTTTGGAAAATGCTTATTTTCTTTTTTACACTCTGTATTAAAAAAAAAATTTGTTTTAATTTTTGAAAGCAGAAACGTTGTTTTCAAAGTATCAAGGAACTTCAACTACTTTATATGTAAAGAGTACTTTGAAATGCTGATTACTCATTTTACTCATAACGTTGATTAATCATAAAGCAAATTTCTCAAATTTTTTTGTTTTTGGTTAATCAAAATCTTGATTACTCGAGTAACTGAACTTCTGAGTAGTCATAATTTCCAATTAATCGAATAATTAGGTTATTTACTTTATGATTAATTAAAATTATGAACAATCAATTAATCGCACAGCCCTAATTACTATACATTACATTTGTCCACTGGGTTACTATACCTTACTCGTCTCAGGTCTCCTCACTTCAACTCATTTCACTTTAAATCACTCACATCTACTGACCTTACCTCAACTCAACTCACTTGAACTCACCTCAGCTCAGCTAATTTTATATCCGAAACTCACGAAATAGTCCCGAGGATCCCGAAAATCCCAAAATTCCTGATATAGGCCCAAATGCCCCGAAATAATCCGGAGAAGTTCGACAATCCTGAAATAATCACGAAAATCACGAACTAGCCCCGAAAATTCCGAAGTAGTCCCAAAGATCCGAAAATTCCGAAGTAGTCCAACGACCCGAAATAGTACCGAATATCTTAAAATTCTTTATTAATACGCTTTTCTTACTAAGTATCAAGTATTTAGTATTTAGTCAAGTCATAAGTAGCACTTATTAAGTACTTAGCACTTTTGTTTCCAGTATGTAGTGAAGCCAAACTCTCTAAGTACTTTTGTAAGTGGAGTTTCCTTAGGTAAATCAAACTAAATACTTGTATACATGATAAAAATATAGTAAGGTAGAACCGCTGAGAGTCACTTTTAAAATTCTTGACGTTTCCAAACAAGTTAATTTTTAAATTTACTCACAAACTCACACACACATTTTCATTTTCAATCTCAAGCAACAACAATTTCGAACAATTTCAATTTTTTGTTTTCACTTTTATATGATTTTAAAATGTTGGCAAACTTCAAAAAAAAAATCATGGCCGACAAATTGAGAGAACGGTTATACCTTGCTATGTTTTTATCATGCTTGTATACTTTGTTGCGAGTGCTGTGAAAATACTTAAAACTTAGTATTCAATAAATATAATTTTGGCTTACAATGTTTCATAAAATATTTTTTTTTGTACCATAATAAATATTACTAACTGATCTTTTCAACAAAAACTTTTACATAAATGACTTCGGCTGATTTTTATTTTCGTTCGCTATTAGATTTCTCACAGTAATTAACCGTAACATCTCTCACATAAATCGTTGTCTCAGTGATATATCACAAAAAGTAAAATGTAATAGCTTACTGATAGAAAAAGTTACAACGTGTTTAATGTGGACCAGTTATTTTCGGTCTCTATTTCTAATGTATTTTATGTCCTCTTCATACGTACCAATTTTTGTTGTACTAAAAAAGAACACAATCTTAATTTACTAATGTAACTCCTTGGTTCATAAATTAATTCAAATTCAAATAGACGACCATGCATTACCGATTGTTAGGCAATTCGCTAGCGCCAGGTATGAAATACCAGCCCTAATGTACATACATACATATATATGTACAAACTTAATATGCACCTTTCACGTTCCTATCGGGGATCTTTTGCAACCTAGTTGCATGCAATTATTGTCAACAATATCCGCTTACAAGGCATTAACATGCCTCCTAATTAACTAACGTTTATTTTAAATTAGTTGGAACAAATTCTCCGTGAGTGTTAACGTTTGTTGTCAAATTTAACATTTGTATGTACACACATACATAATTACACATGTATACATGAGACTATATAATATGTAATGTATGCACATTAGGGTGGTCCAAAGTTTTTCCCAATAAGCCCCCGGAACTGAAGAATATCGAAAGTGAAGAGAACTGTATGTTTATTTTGAAATCGGCAGATATTTAATCGTGCCACCAGGGCTTTGAAGTTTTCCACATACATATGTACATATATTGTTGGTGCGCAATAAGTCTGTGCAGACTTAACTATTTAGTCTCTTATATTTGTACCATAAAATGCAACCTTGCGGATGTATGTTTCTCAGTCGCTGACATGAGCGCTCTTTCTGTCAAATTGTTCGCACTAAAGGCCTGTATGCAGCTCTCAAGAAAACGGTCAAGAAAAATTTGCCATTATTTCGTGTGTGTGTCCAAGGAATTTTGACATTTTTGATACTTCACAGCCTGTTGCCTCACTCTTTCCTCAAGAAATAATGGAACGGGCATATATTTCTGTTGCAAACCTGGGTTGCCTTGTGCTCTTTTTTCACAAAAAACTTTAGAAAACCGTAGTAGAAATCGTAGTAAATTTCTTAAGAGCTGCGTACTGCCTTAAGGAAATTTGACTCAAGAAAATGTCTTAGCCATTTCTTGTACGTCATTTTATATGGAGTTTTTGCTTTTCTTGAGAGCTGCATACAGGCCTTAAAAGCGGAAGTACACAACGTCTATTGCCTCACCGACACCGTTGCCGTCATCGTCAGTTGTCAAAAAAGTTGAACTGGTATATTTGTATGAAGTAAGTTGGGCCTTTGTGAATTAAGGTAACGATGCGATCTTCTTATTTTTCGTGAGCACTCGTATTAAGTCCTAATTCGTAAAGCTTACCTTTTAATGCTGTTGTTGTCATTTGATGCTGTTGTACATTTTCCATAAGTTTAACTTACCTTGCCATCAATTTCACCTAGGTTCTTTCTAAGACGCGCCTTTTGCAAGTGAAGCCGCTCTCAATGTTAACACTACACTAAAAGTAGGGGTCTTCTCGATCCGTTGCATACTGTCTAGCAATGGTGCATAGATAGCATAAACACACATGAAAAAACAACAAAAGAAAATTATCCAATCATGCTATTTATGTTATCTATGCACCAACATGAGCACTGCCAATTCTATCATTCGTGCGAAGAGTCAGTAATCAATAGTGCCATTTTCAAAAAGAAATTGCACATCTAAATATTTCGTACCAAATGGAGGTGTTCATGCCAAAATCGGAAGTGTCGAAGTGTGAGTCTCGAAACCATTTATGCGAATTTTTAAAATCCATAAAAAAATTAAACTTTTTATTTTTTATGTATAGCAATCAGAAGCTAGAATAAAATGAAAAAAAATAAACAAAAGCGCTTCCTGGTTCTGTTTACTAAAATTTTTTATATGCTGACAACTTTTACATGCATATGACGATTTTTGAAAACCAGACTGACGACCTGGCAACACTGCTCGAAACAGAAGTGAATCGGAGTAAAAACGGCAACACTGTTCCTAATATGTAAAACCTTAGATATTAGCGCAAATGTAACAAACCATTGAAATCGTTGAATCTTAAGCCAAGTCTACGTACTACGGCTAAAAATACGTGTTTTATTCGTTCACCCGCCAACATACATATATATTGTACATACATATTTTACATTGGGAAAATAAAAAATTTTCGTAAAATTTCAATACAATATTAACCGATTTCAAACTAAAAAATACGGATCTCCTTATTTTCGATATTTTCTTCAGTCCTGGCTATGGCAGCGTAAAAATTCGAAAAAGTTGATTCACCCGTGTATTTTTGGAACACCCTTATGTACATAGTTACATACAGATATGTGCCCATTCACTCGAACTCTAACAATGAAGACTGTTAATAGCCACTCAATAGCAGCAAATACATACAACCAACAAGCAACAATACTCTATGCAAAGAATCTGAAAGTTGAAAGTTCAGATACGCAATCTAAAAAGCTAAACAATAATAACGATGATGAGTTTAATGATTATGAGTTTTGTTGGCAACTTCTTGTTTGTTTGATAGTTGATTGCTGGTTGCTGGTTGCAGTTGTTGACTTTCTTGTTATGGTGCTGCTTATTTTGTAAAGTTGACTCACCGTCGGCGACGAAAATTAGTACAAAGTGTACAAAAGAACTTCAAACCACAACAATAAATAACTTCGCTGTAATAAAAAATGTACGGAGGCTTGTTAAGAACTAGGTATTTAGATACGTATCCTACATTCCGGCACTGGTAAGGACCTAGCTTTTTCTCCGATTTGTGGCGTGCGCCTTGAAGTTTTACACCGCCTCCGAATGGAAAATGGTTTTAAATGAGTTTTTTACGGCAGAAAGTCCATCGGAAAATTGCCATTGCTTGCCTTTTTGTTTGAATGTTGCTCGAACAACGGGCTCGAACCCTGAATGTACGGGATGCGGTAGTGCGCATCTACCCGACCATGGCGGCAAATAGGGTTACATACATATTTATTAAACGCTTCTCGTACATTAAATACCGAATGCGAATGCAAATGTTCGCAACATCCCTGGTATGTATGTACATATGTACCTTGTAAGAATGTACCCAGCACGGAAAGAAACTAGTTTAAATATCCGATGTTCAACCAGTTTTGCATTTGGCTTATCAGCACTTCAAAGTCAATATGTTTCTTTTGTAGATGTCTTTTCAAACAATTTCAAATTACTTAGTATTAAATGCTGAAGTAGTTGATTGCCCAAAGTTTGATAATTTTTCAACTCATAATGAATTATGTATTTGCAGAGGTATCAAAAGTGTAAGCATTTGATTTATCTCAAGGAGGCTGATAGGTGAGATTATACATCAATTAAAAGTTACTTGCTAAATAAACAGAAATAAATTACTTTTTCTGAAGTAATTGGTTGATCCATGCCGTACTGGGTATGTATGTAATGCTGCAACAACACATTTCTGAGTAGATATCTTTATACATACATACATCCTTACATACCCTGTGGGGAAAATCTCTAGTTCTGAACTGGTGCGCTTCTAGTACATTTAGACCCAGTACTGGTTCGCGATAAATCTCTTTTGCATGCAAGCAACTGGCGAATTTAACATGGCGATGTCCTAGGAAGTGTCAATTGCCCCCCGCTGCATCCCTTTTTCTATAGTTCCGAACCATTTCTAAATTCGTCACTTTAGATATAGATTTCTAGTGAAAAAACTGAAAAAAAATAGTTTTTTAAAAGTACCACTTTTCGCCGATTTTGGACTGGTGGAGATCTAGTTCCTTTTGATTCACTAGTCCGCGGTTTCCCTGCAGGGTATGTATGCGCATACAAACATACAATAGGTGCATGTGCATCCATATCTTGAGTTTGGCGGCCCTTAAACTCGCACGTGCTCTTTCTGTTTGCAGCGTACTTAAATACTTACCCCAGAATGGAAAATAAAGCTTTTTATTAGCTGCAACCGCTGGTTATATTTATATGGTATATTTTGAAACAAGCTGCGTGTGAATAAATAGCTGATTTTCGGTTAAAAATAACAAAGTATGTACCCAACAAAAAACACGATTGCCATAGAAATTAAAATGGAATCGAATTAGGCGATGGGAATCGCTTACCCATTCGCTTGAAGGAGGGAGGCATTATTTTAACATGGACATGTCATTGGTCGTAAGCCCTTACCTTCGTACGAAGGGAGAACGCATGGATAAACAGAATCCAGAGAAGCGAACAAAGAATGCCTTACAGAGAACTAATGTAAAATGCCTAGATAAGTACATACTTATGTATAATAAATTGAAAACAGAAAATACAGATCGTCTTAAAAGATTAAAATTAATAAAAATTTTTATAAATCAGTTTTTTTTCATACATATGTATGTTTGCATTTAGGTATTTAGATCTTACTTAAAAATCGGTATGTACATACATACATATTTAATTAAACTTAAAATTGTACGTCCTCACTCATTAGAGCTGCAAAACTATCGATGGCTCTATCGATAGTTTCAATTTGTCACCACTATCGATGAACGGTGGTCACTATCGCGGTACTATCGGAAATAGTTGTACGTTCGTCTACATATATGCATACGAAGTATGTTCGAAATGAGAAACACCTTCAACGAAAAAGTTCCCAAAAATCAACGGCAATCTAAATAAAAAACTCGAAATTTTGATGAAAATTGGTAGAATTTTCCTAATTTTTGAAAGATGTTTGAAATTTGGACTTGCATGATTTGTGTTAGATAACGAACTATGCTTTCATAAAGAACTATAAACATTGAATTAACAAAACATTATTAGCCAAAACTTGGTAAAATGTCCTATCCCTATTTATCTTTTTTGTCGCATTATGCTTTTTTACCCTTTTGGCTGACAAATGCGAAGGCCTTGATCTCGTACACCGGACTTGAACTGTATTGGGAGGTTCCATGGGAAACTGAACCTCAGTGGGAAAATTATTTTCTTTATAAAACTAACAAACGTGTGGATAAGACATTTGTAAAAATCTTGAATTAACCAAAAAATAACAAATTAAAGCTTTAAATGCATTTTTATTACCCTTTTTTACGTTTTGAAATCAAGTTCTAAGTAAATTTTTTGAGAGAGTTTAAAGTAGGTTGTGTTAAAAGTACTGTCCAATAATTTGCGATTGGTAGGAAAAATATATAGTAGAACTTATCTGCTTTTGATTTGTTTTATTAAATATTGCATACAATTAGAAATTGGATTTGTATGGTTTTTGTTAAAGATTTTGAGCATCGTTTTCAGTTCGCTAGTATATTGTTTTTTTTCGGTTCTCCGGCGAGTCGTTTTTACGGCCGGCCGGCGAGCTGGGCTTTTCATCCGACGGCGAGTTCGCCGACGAGTCGTTGGAGAACTTCGCCGGCGAACGAATTGTTCACCAGAACGAGTCGAAAACGACGTCGTTACGAAGTCGTTTGACAAATTGGGAAGGCAATGCGTTCTGGAACACGTTACCGCTATGTTTTTATACATAAGTAAGCATGTAGAGTTGTCAGCAGCAAACCTTATGTGACGGTAAAACAGTGGGTCGGTATCTCCAATGTACATAAATGTATTTGCTCCAATGTTTATACTGCTTTAGTCGCTCATCTATTCAGATCATAGGCAGATACTTGTTTGGGTTGTGGTCAGTGTTGCCACGGACAAATTTTTTCTCCTACCAAAACCAACAAAAAATTTATTTGACCTAAGAAGATCTATTGTACTGAACTTTAATTGTAATCACTCCAACCTTAAGTTATTTAAGAAGTTGAGCACTTTGGAAGGCACCTAGTTATAAATTTTGGATGGAGCAGACAATAGTTCCCCAAGGTGTATCAGTCTGCTTCTGATGATACGTGGGCAGTCACATAGAATATGCTCTGGGGTTTCCTCCACCAGCCCACAAAGCCTGCACTAAGTCACATTTTATTCAAATGGTACCTTAACTTGCAGTGTCCTGTCAGGCAACCAGTAAGAGTTCTAAGATCCTCCCGGCTAAGTTAAGGAGGTTTTCGGAGTTGCTCTTGGAAGGAGTTATAGATCTCTTTCATTATCTCATTCCCTTTGATTTCCCCTAGTGGGCAGCAATCTGAGATTCTTCCCAGCTCCTATGTAGTTGTGCAGATTATCCTTTATATGCACCTCAGGTAGGCTCAGCATTATTCATGTGCATTTGGGCTTCACGCTTTACGAGACAGCCAGCCCTTTCTTTGCATTCAAAATGTTCATGTCCCGGAACCCACCACAGCATTACCCTATTGCGGGCTCCCAGGTGCTTCAAAAGAGTTTTACAGTTGTCCACAACCGTGAGTCCAAGCGTTTTTCAATCCAATTCTGAGATAGAATGTTCTTCCACCAAATTCCGAAATAGGGCGGTCTTGAAAAGTTTTCTGAAATGGGGCGTTTCGAACTGGCTGCTAAGATAGGTCGATCTTACACTCAGGTGTCGATATATGGATGCTCATATTGTATATTGGCAATAATATAGTAATATATGTGGTCGCCGGTTGCTAAAAAGTTTGGAGATACATATTTAAAATTTTTCGGTAATAACTATTTTTGTCGCGAAACCTACCAAAATCCAATCTAGCTTACCAACCTATCAAATGAAAAAAAACCTACCAATTTTGGTAGGAAAAGTCCATGTGTGGCAACACTGGTTGTGGTGTCGGTCTGTGTGCATTTTTGTGAGCAAAATAAGACTTTTGTGGATCTCGCACTCACAGCTGCGTTGTTTTGAATTAATACGCATCGAGCATTGCAAGTCGACAGGTCGTTCGGAGTGTCCGTTTCGCCACGCACCGGCATGGGGTTTTAAGCAATCTTTCGTTAATCGCTTGCTTGGTTTAAGCTTCATCCACGTTGTGCAAAAAATAAACAAAACAAAAAAAGTGAAGGCTAAGTGCGAATTGCATATGTCTGTTAAACTAAACCGCGATCGACAATGTGCACACATATTTCATAAAAAAATTGCCACAAACCGGCTGTGTGGTAAATAAATAAATTATCTTCTATACTCAAGGCAATGGCGCTTGTCTAATAATGCAATGCATGTAATTGCAATAAAATATTTTTTAATAAATGCGTTGATTATTTTTGTAATTACAAAACTCTTAAAATACGTGACAGCAGCTCAGTTTTCTTATATCAAAAATCTGCAAGAGATATTCGCGAAATTTAGTAATTAAGAAACGTTTGCCTTGAATAAAATAATCAATTGGTATTCCAGTTGCAACAAAAGGCTTAATACATATGTATGTACATATGTATTTTAAGTAATATTTGCAATAATTTGAGTTTGTGCAGGAGGAGCAATAAAAACCGCAGTGACAAATAAGTGATGCTAAAGTACAACCATATATACATACAACACGAAAATACATAGTGACATTTTATTTATGGTACCTGGTTAATCGACGATTTACAAATCTGGTATGTAAGTACTCTAAATATACTTACATATGTATGTGTGTTATATTAACTCTGCAGAAAAAGCGCACTGAGTTTGCCAGCGGGGGACTGCAATTCGCGAAATCATTTTCTACTCACACCCACCAAAATTTATTCCCCCCAGGGGAAAATAAGTGGGCTGTTACAATTACATATAATTATGTTGCAATACATATCTATGACCGAAACTGGGATGACCACTATCAAAATTTGTCTTCTGGTTTTTGGCGCTGTAACCGTCTAAGCCATTTTGACCGTGTTCAACAAAGCACAGCTTCTTCTTCTTTCTTCTGTGCCAACTGTCGCCAGCTGGAAATGCCAAGTGAATCCCAATTCCTTCACCGACAGTTATTTTCATCACCGAATTGAAAATGATGATTTGTAATTAAAATTTGAATATGTAAACTGTCGTAGTCACTTAGATACTTACTTTCGTTGAACTGGATGTATTTTATTTTGGATCTCGATGATTAATCAAATTTAAATGTAAATTTTAAAAAAAGTCAATCTTCATTGTATAACCCTAGTATCATTGAATAAAAAGTGCCCTACATCAAGCATCCCAAACTACTTTATACGAGTACATACATACATATGTACATACACGTCAATGAACTTACCAACCAGCCTTCAACACTCTGGATGCCGATCAGCTGCAAAACATCAAAACGCTATTTGTTTGCTTATTTTAAGCGCGGTCCAATTTATGCTAAGCCATAATTGCTCTTTATGGTAGTGGCTACTTTTGAGAAGACTTTTTGTCAGCCGTGCTTGGTCGACTTACCGGTCGACTATTTTCGATGGTTAATTGCGAGTTTGCGATGCTTCACAGTTGGCGCCAGCTGGCATAGCTTCGATTATTTATTTGAAATTCCGTTTATGACTGACTCTACATACATACATGTCTCGGCGTTGTTATTGCTCGATTGTTAAACGCCACCTGCAAGCATCGTGTTGCTGGCCACCAGTATTATTTAGTATCCACACAGGCAAAGACAGACAAATGCATTTTGCCGTTAAATGTGTTTAATTAATAAAAATTGCATTTTTGTTTACATTTACGTACCTAAAACTGGAAGAGCAAATAGAAAGGGGGATTTGACTTGTTTAGGAATTACTGGTGATCTCGTTTCTTCCAAAAAAAAAATGTGTCCGTGCACGGTGCCACATTTTGTTGATGTTACACTCAACCCTCCAAGAGGGCATGAGAATTACATATATATATTTTGATTCCAGCGCCAATTCGTGGTGAATTTTTTGGAAATCTATGATTTATTATGTTTCAACTATATACGCCAAATTTGAACCAAATAGGACCATAAATACGGGTTTAACAAGTAAGAAAGTCTAGTCGAACATAAAATACCCGGCGCAAGTATTAAATATATGTTTTTTCACCTTTCCGAAACCTTCCGCTAGATGGTAAGCCGGGGTGTATCAATTTTGAGTAAATTAGCGTCCTTCAATTTCGAAATATTGAAGTTTCAAGCATTTCTGAAATTTACCGTTATATGAAAAGCGGCCGTAATTTTAGTCCGATTTCAATAATTTTCAACGTTTTTCTTATATGTGGCAAGCACAATAACCATACCGAGTTTGGTACAAATTGGTAGAACGGTTACCGATATACTTATATGTGATCATAAGTGGGCGGTGCCACGCCCATTTTCCAAAATTTTACCATAAACGCATTTCTTGGTAAAGAATTGTTGCAAGCATCAATTTTGAATAAATTAGCTTTAATATTTACTGATTTATCGAAGATTTTGTATTTCTCTAAATTACCGTTATATGGGATGTGGGCGTGGTTATTGTCCGATTTTTTAAATTTTCGGCCATTTAGTATGCTGTGCCAAGACCAACAACTGTGCGCAGTTTGGAAGAAATTTGTGCAGCGGTTACCAAGATATACACATGTAACCATAAGTGGGCGTGGCTACGCCCATTTTCCAAAAATTTATAATATTCTTATTTTTCGTCTGAAAATTATTACAAATATCAATTTTGAGTGAATAATCTTCAGTAGTTACTAAAATATCGCAGTTTTCGTATTTATGGAAATTACCATTATTTGGGAAGTGGGCGTGGTTACTGCCCGATTTCGCCCATTTTCAATACCAATCTACCTTGGATTAGCAGAAACCTACATACCAAATTTCGTTGAGATATCTCAATTTTTGCTCGAGTTATCGTGTACACGGACGGACGGATAGACGGACGGACAGACAGTCAGCGCTTAATCGATTTCTCTATTCATTCTGTGCATTTATGTATACATTTGTCTATATCTATCTCGATTCGTTTTGTCTGTTACAAACAACCGTTATGTGAACAAAATTAATATACCCTTGTGCACAAGTGCGCTCGGGTATAATGAGAGAATTCGAATTGCATGAATTTTTTGCGATTTGGATTGACTATTTCTCGTATTCGTCTATATGCATATACATACATACATACATACATTAACGAAATACTCAGTTGGCACGATCTCTGAGAACAAATCATAGAGCTGTGGATAGTTTTAAAATATTTTAAATAGATTTGGCTCACAAACGCCTCTTTAGACAGTCGGAAGTTTTTAGGAAATCTGTAGACAAATTTCTTAAATATATTTTATGTCAAAATATATTGTAAAGACTACACTTAAACTCTCTTAAACATTTACTAGTCGTGGTCAGTCCACTAAACTCTCATCCTCTGACGAATCGTTGAACCCCAGAACTTCGTTGTACTAATTTTTACCACGTTTTTATAAACTTGCTTTCTTTTTTATTTCATTTTAATTTGCACAAATTTACATAAATATGTATAAGCACACTATTTGGTTTGCTCGATTTGTAAACAAAGCTTCTCAGCGGTGAAAAATATACTATTGTGAACAACCTAAACGAGCGAAATTCACAATAGCGCAATTCTTCATCGAATGAGCGCCATAATACCAAATGAAAATTCGTTCGCTCAGCACTTTCGACCACAGTCGAAAATCGAATGCAACTCATAATAGGGGCCTATATTTTTTTTTCAATTTCTTTCAATTTCCTTTTCGTTCGCTCATCGTACTCTTATATATCGTTACCCTAATATAGAAAGGCCCTAACTTATTTTCTTCTGAAATCCAGTATTGTAAAAAAGTCTGCCGATAACTCACTAAGCGCCTACTCGTTTTTAAAAATATCAACTACAACATAAAATAATTTATGTACATTCTTAAATAATTATTATTTTTATTATATTTTATTACTCCGTAAAGAAACAAAATTTTTAGATAGGGCTTTTCTATGTTAAAGTAACGATACAATACATACATACATATGTACATAGGTCCATACTTCCATATGTATGTAGTATATCCATGCATTTGTAGTTTTTCTGTGCATTTCAATCTCTTAGAAGTTGACGTGCATGCGTTAGAAAAAATTTAAAATGTGGCAGCTTTGCTAGGTCACAATTTGTGTTGATTGGTTGCTGGGGACAATGACAACCTAATTTGGGTTCTCGTATCTAAGAATATTTTTCTTTTGTCATTGTTCGCAATTCCGTGTGGATTTGACAATCGTGACAGCATATTCTAACTTGCTTTAAATGTCGATATGTACATACATATGTACATACATAAGCAAATGTGATACGAGTGAGGCTGAATTGTCGGTTGGTAGTTTTAAATTTCCATAATCAAGTACGTAAATAGGGACGGTAATCATTATGAATTCTGAAGAAATACAAGAAATACACCCCAAACAAAACTTCCAATATAGAAAAACTCGGGAGACTGAAGAGGTCTGGCAGGAATGTCAAAAAAAAACACAATCCTCGCAAGGAGTACGGGACAGTCAACACCACCACGTACTACATCGAAAATGAAAGACAAAGAAGGTATTAAGTATTCTCCTATTCTGCAGGGATTTTAGGTTTATCAATAGGCATCTTGACCCATAGGCGGGGATAGAGTCCGAAAAGCGCAAGTTATTTTATTATTTGTTTCTTCTGTATACGTCACATCCTGGTAATATGAAACGCGTAGTATGGAGACCAGACAAAGGACGCATACTCAAGCCTACAACGTATAACGTACAAAAGTGTTTGTATTAGAGCTGGATTTTTTAGTTCACTTTAAAGATTAGTTCACTTCTTAAAAATATGAGAAAACGAATGCCGAAAAGTGTACAAGAAAATCAACAGCTATCATCGGATCTGGGTACCTAGATTTATACCACTTTCCCACGTAAATTACTTTGTTCGCTCCCCCAATTACGATCGCGAATTACCCCATTCACACGGGCACATTCCTAATTCTCTGTGTTTTGTTTGTTTTTTCTTCGTTACAAACTTGATGCAAAATGTAAGTTATTGCTAAAATATATAAATTTCTGTATTAGATTTGTGATGTACACTTTTAGTAACTTTACTTTTAGTACTCAGACAAAGTGCCAGTTTTTATTTGTGAACTGGTCTCGATAAATTTCCCATTAAAATTATAGACGGCAGCGAATGGTTCGTAATTCGCATAGTAATTGGCTCTGAATTACCAACAAATGAGGTAATTCGCTCGAATTACTTGATTCGAAGGGTATTTGGAGTGCGAATTACGAATGAGAGAGCGAAATACGTAATTGGGGTGCCGTCGTGGGAAAGCCGTATTACTGAATTGCATACCTTTTAATTTTAAAGTCGTCGGAAGATTCTTTGAAGGACTATGAAACTGGACAATAATACTCTCTAATCGGCTTCGGCGAAAGCGTTTGTCTCCATAGAACAATTTACTGCATTGTTTTTAAATTCATCAAAACTCTAACAACATAAAGTTCTGCACAAATCCAGTTACTCGCAATCAAGAGCCGGTCTAAAAGAAGTGCATATCTGAACTCGTCGGCCTAAATATCGAGCCCTAACCGCCAAAATAACGTAAGCGACATTTTTTTCTAAATTTTCTTTTTGATGCAGAAATATTCCTAGAGCATTTAGATGCATTTCTGCATCAAAAAGAAAATTTTGAAAAAAATGTCGCTTACGTTATTTTGGCGGTTAGGGTTCGATATGTTCTAGAAATACCAACGCCTTTCATGTCTTTCTGGAAATATTTTTGTGGTCTTATATTAACTGAATATAACTTAGTATGTAGTTCACGAAAATGGTCCTAAGATATGTATTATTAGTAATTTTTATTCTATAAATCCCTAATTATAATTAAGTATAATTTTTTATTTTATTACTGAATAGTAAAAAACACATAAATTAATTTTGACCGGTTTTTTGTATGCGACAGTAAAACTTAATAGAAAGAAGAGCAACCTTATCCAGTTGACAACTGGGAGAACAAAAGTGAGAATGTTGGTAAAAAAATGTGTCGGTGTCAATAAAATTGTGGGCGTGAGTTCTTTCAAAAACTCACGTACATAAAAGCAGCAACTCATTCATAGTTTTCAACAACCTGGTCGAGGTTCGTGATTCTTTAACAAAAGCATCTTGATAACAATACATAAATAGAAGCTTAGACTAAAACCTTGTGACTTAAATCTTGTTGCATCAATGGAATATAAAAGTAACAATCGCAGGAGCGCAACCATTCAGGTATTGTTACAGAGGCGCATCTACATTGTTGTTATTTCCCTTAAAGATTTTTAAGAGTATTTTTGAGGTGAATCATACTGCAATGCGGTATCTTATTGTTTAGGCGTGAAATGTATGCACGTAAATAAAACAATACATATAACCAGTAAAAAAATCTAAGTTCGGGCGAAGCCAAACATTAAATACCCGGCGGCGCAGGTATTAAATATAGTTTTTTTTTTTCAAATTTCTGAGAACTACCGCTACATGGTAGGCAGGGGTGGTTTTACCTCCGTTTCAAAAAACTTCAACAGTAAAAAATTTTTTAAAAATTTATTATAAACGTATTTCTTGCTAAAGTTTTATTGCAAACAAATCTGGAATAAATTCGCTTTAGTATTTGCTGATTTATCGAAGATTCCATACTTATCTAAATTACCATTATATTGGATAAAGGTGTGGCAACAACTGTGACAAGGTTGGGAGAATTTGGTGAAGCCGTTATCGAGATTAACACATTCACCATAAGTAGGTGGGGCTACGCCCATTTTACAAAAATTTATAATATTCTTATTTTCCGCGTAAAAATCATTGCAAGTATCAATTTTGAGTGAATAAGCTCGAGTGAATATTTACTAAAATTCGTATTTCTTGGTATGGGAGGTACCGTTATATGGGAGGTAGGCGTGGTTATTGTCCGATTTTCACTATTTTCAATACCATCAGTCCTACGCTCAAAAAAAGTACACGTACCAAGCTACACTAAGATGTCTCAATTTTTACTCGAGCTATCGTCGTGTGCACAGGCGGACAGATAGACAGTCACTGCTTAATCGATTTCTTTTTTTCATTCTGAGCATTTATGTATACATTTGTCTATGTATATCTATCTCGATTCGTTCTGGCTCTTACAAAAACCCGTTCTGTGAGCAAAGTTATCCATATCCTTGTGCACAAGCGCGTTCTGGTATAAAAATGTAGGCATTTTGATCCACGGAATATATTGTGCCTCATGCATAAAAAGTGAGCATAAGCTCAGACTCAATTTTTGCACTGATGAAGTGAGCTCAAGAATTTGTACTGAAAATCGAGTCGGAGCTTAAGCTCACTTTTTATTAAAGGTCTGCAAATATACCAGCAGAAATACTCTTCACATGTGTACATGAGTAAATGGAACATAAATTTTAGAGTACTAAAAAAGATAGGAAGAAAAAAAGAGAACATCATAAATTTGAATAACTGAGCAATGTTACTCAACAGTGCTCTGCTACATAAAACACTGTT
>NW_016157606.1:139426-202118 GCF_001687245.7 Rhagoletis zephyria | reverse complement strand
TTTAAAACGCTCCTTCGAGGTGTTGCTGTGGGAGTCCCTTCTGTCTCTCGCTCGGCATTGGGCTAGCTGGGTATTAGCCTTGATAATTCCCTACATTGTTTTTCCATGTCTGTTAACATTATGTAGTATTTATTAAACGAAAACTTCCAAAAATACTCAAAAAATACTTGTGAAGGAACATATTTTTTGTGGAAGTTTAACACCATAGTACTGCTTGTTTATGTTTTTCTTTTTTTCGGAACATATTTTGTTTGAGTACTTTTTTCATGTATACAGTGCTCAAAATTTTCACTTCTCTTCCTTCCATGCCCTTTTTGTTAAAGTATGAGTAGTTTACATATTTGAAAAAAACTTCACAGTGAAGCAAACTGAATTCCGATGCAGACCTTTACTTTTTATGCATGAGGCCTATTATTTGAGAGATTAATTTCTTGTTGGTAACAATATTGCTTTGTCTTAGGTTAGCTGTAGGGCTCTTCAGTTATTAACCGACTTAAAAAAAGAGGAGGTTATCAATTCATGGGAATATATATATATATATATATATATATATATACATGGGCGTACGCAGAGCATAATTTAGGGGGGGGCTAAGATTTTTTTAAATTAAAATTTTATCAGAAATGTGAAAATATAGCTATTAAAAATGTATAATAATTTATCTCATTAATACCACAATAACCGATTTCGATAATTCTTTTTCTGTTGCCTCAGGGAGGTCCCATATTAATTTGGTTTAGATCCGATCATTGGATCATGAGGAAATTAACGGTACTTCTAAATTTGTATATGAGAATTGAAGTCGGTTGTGTTTTTTGCTTAAAACTTACTTGTTATTGTAACAAGGAATTTATATTGCATAAAGTTTATTATGAACTTATTGAAGAGTTAAAATACAAATTTGTTAGTTACCTTAATTGAATGCAAATTTATACCAAAATCGTAATTTTTAGCTTTGTTTTTTTGATAAAAAAAAATATTTGTTTATTTAAACCAGAGCTCCTCATGCTGAAACTAAATTTTTCTTAATACTCCTTTGTTTGACGCCAACATTTCAATATTTCATATAATTTAATTTAATTCGACTTTTCAAACAAGATGGCAATCCTGTTCAAATTATTTTTAAACCAAAACCTCGTTGAACCTTTTTCGTCTGACACTTGTATTGTGATATATATTTAAATTATCTAATCTCTTAATTCAATTTGAATTTAATTATAAAATCAGGTGCCAACACTCCTACATGCAGTTTGAAAATAAATTTTCTTCGAAGCAAGTTTGATTTACATTCACACTGACGTAATTTATTTAACCTATTGCTTATATTGAACCTAACTTTGTAACAAAGTGGCAACCCTCCACAAAATATTTTCAAACCACAACCTCTTTCGTCTGACATCCATATCAGGATATACATTTTAGTTTTCTGCCTTTATTTAAGCCGAACCTACTTTTTGAAACAGGTGGCAACCCTCGTACCTACAATTAATAAATAAAGCCCCTTCAAAACCATTTCGATCGATAAATACTCATAGTGTAATAATTGATTTAACTTAAAAATAATTTTCATGACTTTTTTTTTGTAGCACCGTGCTAGTTTTCTTACGCGCTGTGTTGCCTGATCATTACAAATGTTTCTAGTAACGTTGTCACGGCTACATCCATCAGTGTTGCTTGATATACTACTTAACCGTTTAGCGCCTGAAGCTAAAAGCCGGTTATTGTCGGCACCCTGGTTAGACAGACTTAGAGCCATTTCTACAATATTAGAGTGGACTCTCGAATGCGAATGTCGAATGCGAATGTTGAATGCGAATGTGTAAAATGATGCCAATTATTCGCATAACGAATGCGAATGCAAATATTCGCAACATCCCTGGTCGGGATATTTTGAAAAGCCGTATTTATGATCCGATTTGTTTCAAAATTTGGCATATCTAGTTGAAACATAGACTTGCAAAAAAACAAAACCACTAGGTGGCGCTGAAGTCAAAATAAAAGGTATATTTGACATCAAATTTATGTTTTATTATAAAAGGTCGTTTAAAAACAATACTAACCAAAAAAAATTCAATTGTAGTATTGTAACGTCACGTCAAATATTTCGGCTGTTAAAAAAACAGCAAAGAGTTTTAAATTTAAAAACTTGGAAAATTAAGCTTAAGTAGTTCAAATAAATATTACTACAAAAAACTTTGTATGTTCCAATAGTCTTGTCCAATTCGCAGAGTTTTTTGCAACGTTACTCGAGCGCATATGCTTACTTCTATCTTTAAATCTCTACTATCAAGGTTGTAATTTTTTTACTGATTAAAGAGCTACATATGTATGTAGGTATATATGTAATTACTATGCAAATGTAGAGAAACAATTTTAAAATTTTGACTTTTTAATTTCGACATGGAATCGTACAGAATGGCTGTAAAGTTCTACAAAAATGCGATCAATAAAATAGCTTACCCAGAAGCCGTCTGAAAGTTGCAAAAGCCTCTTATTTTATATATATATATATACATACATACATATGTACATATGTGTTATAATTTATTCGCGAATACGCTTCATAATTGTGGGACTTAAATATGGTAGGTACATTCGTATGTTTTAAATAGCAGCGTGATATAGCCGTTATTATGGAATGTATTTGGCATGACAACAACAAAAACCTTACATACCGAACCATCGTTGAGATGCAGCTGAAAAGCCAGCAACAAGTCAACGTTCCGATGAACAGTCTACCTTTCGTGCAGGTCATGTTTGTATGTATTAAGTGGTAACCAAACGATACATATCTATATATTGAAGTACATATGTATATGTACATACATACATATTTACAGTGGTGGTCAAAAATGTGGATGAATGGTGTTTAATTTTTAATATTTACAATGTTTTTCAAGCCGTCAACAAAAAAAAATATTAAAAATCAATGCAATTTTTCAGCCGCTCAAAACTTGCACTTATTTTACTAGAATTTTATAAAATTGTTAACTACATACCCAAAATATTTCTAAAACTTCTGATCAAAAAGCTCGAAATTAAATAAAAATTTGTGGAATTTTTCTAACTTTTGTGCAAAATTTGAAAGTGTGATTTATATAGTTTTTGTTAAAACATGAACCATATTTTTATAAAAAAATAAATTAAAAAAATTTTACTTCAAAATCATTGTAAATATTAAAAACGAAACACCATTCATCAATTTTTGACCGCTGTATGTACATACACTAGGATGGTCCAAAAATAGTAAAGTAGGAATTTTATTGTTCTCACCCCCTAAGATTGTTCTATACCAAAAAAAAAAATTATACCCCTTTTTTATTTTGACATAAAAGTATAATTTGGGGGTCGCTCACAGCGCTTAATGTTTTCAAACAGGCATAAAACACTCCTCGTTGATAACATTCGAGAGATATGAGTTCCAATTGATCCTTATGCCTAGGGTTGCCTTTAGATACTTCGCCTCTTGTGAGAACTCAGTTTCTGTCCCTTTGTGGGTCTAGTCAAGTTGACTCAGTGGGTTTATTGACAAGCCCTCTCAGCACACCAGTTTTCAGTACACACACATACATAAATCCAATCTAGCCTACCAACCTCCCAAATGGAAAAAAAAAACCTGTCAGTTTTGGTAGGAAAAGTCCATTTGGGACAACAGTGCCTGAGAGTCGATTGGCGAAGCTGCTGGCCTTCTGTTGCGACTACAGCTTCTCTTCGTAGAGCTTTATGCATTCCTAGACGAACAATTTTGTGCACGAAGGTGTGTTCGTATCTTAGCTGCAACAAGGTAGTGATCCGCGTCGAGGTTTTGCCCAAGAAATGCTACATCTTTTCTACCGAAAAATGCCGCCCTCTTAGTGCCCCCTACAAATCCTAAGAAGAGGGCAATGAAAAGGCAACATTTTTTAGAATAAACCCTCGCCATTGTTAACTAATATTCACTGTGCACTGTTCGGCACTGTTTGTTTTTCAATACTAAATACAAACGTAATTCCCAAAATTGTTTAACTCACGACTGATTTGGATAAGGAAATGAGTTAATTTACATCTTTAAATGATTTTTCATAGTTGCAATTTTTCAAAAGTAATTTTAATATTGTATATATTACAATAAAAAATCAAATTGTTGCCCCCTTCATAGTCGAAAAGGGTAAAATTTGTCTTATTCTGCTCTTTACCCTGCTTAAAAAATCTAAGGCACGGTGCACATTAGAGCGACGCGATACGATAGGCGATACGAAAGCGACATCTACATGCTGAGTACGTGGGAATTGGTAAGAAGCGACGAAAAAGGGCACACTTGCACGACAGCGACGCTGCGACGACATAATATCGCTTGCGTATCGGCCGTGCGACACAGTTTGCTATCACAGCGCATATGGTATCGCATGTCGTATCGCTCTAATGTGCACTGTGCCTAAGAGTCACACACTTCCAATAAGGCAGAGTCTAATCTTTCGCACTGCTTCTTCATACAAATGTTCATATTACGTACCACTGTATGTACAATATATTCAGTTTCATTGACTCCAAACAGTTGGACAGATAGTGCTAAACTCAACGAAAACTGCAATGGCAGTCATCGAACGCGAAACGCATCCGTAGCCAATGCAAGACCCTGCTGTGCCAAAGTTATGGCACAGATTTCTCCTTGGCTGACTTCCACTCCGCAAGACTGCCACGACATTACTTAGATCCATTACAACCCATTGCAGTTTTCGTAGCAGCATTTGAAATTCAATAGGTGGTTTTGCATAGCTAGTCAGTTGGAGAAACGAAAGCGATAGCCACCAACTTTCGTTATGAAGGCAGTAGCAATAACGATGTCTATCAAGCTCTTGGCGATGGAGTGGCTGTTTTGGATGGCTGGTTTGTTGGTTCATGGAACTGTTGCTATTGATGATGTTGCTCAACGATGCGCGATGAAAGATGAAATTTGGTCGTTACAGCTCGCAGAGGCCCTCATCATCCATACAAATATACATACTAAGCAGATGCGATTGCAAAAATTCATATTGACATTATTTGTGCTACATCGCTGGAAGAATTTCTAGTTATGAAAGCAGACTTAATGAAATCAACTCTGCAAATGGCCTCCGCCGCTTAAGGTGATTTCCCAAGCATGTATGCGTAACCGCGACAGCAAAGTTAGCGTCGGCTGTTGAGTCAAGCTGGATGCTTTGCGCATTTGCATGCTGACGGCCGTGGTCAGCGTGAGGCTGCTGGGCACGGCATCGAGTGACGCTTGGCTGCCCACACGGCAGCGGTGCTGCGACCGCTTGTAAATATGTGTTTTTGTGAATACAATGTTGCACTTTGGGGATCGCGATTAGTGCCATACTAACGTCAGTGAAGCCAGTACGTTATTGCAATGGAATGAAATAGCTAGCACGCAGTAACTGACGTTGGATTATATTGAAATATTGAAACTCAATTTAGTACACTCCGGTGCATACGCAACACACATACACACACAATGCACGCCATTGCTTCTTGACTCTCGAGCAAGTGGAAGCTGAACTGTGTGTGGCCCATCAGATGTCAAATCAAGCGTGCGCATGCGAAAGGGCGAACGTTACTGTAATGGTTTCCACGATGGATGAATGCATGAATGGTGTGCACGTGTGACACTCTTTTCAAATTCATGCACAATTTTAAAGTTCTCACAAAAGAAGTATGTAGTACGTATTCCGTGTGTTTGGTGTAAAATCGGTCATTTCACATGCAACTTTGGCTGTGGTTTCGCCACCATTGTCAACACATCGCTGTCAACTGGAACGCAGAGCTTCATGAATTTTGATTTCTGCCAACGGCTTCGTAGGCAAGCTGGTTTCAACTGCGGTTTTTTCAGTTACCCAGTCGACAGCTGTAAAAGCGATACGCTGCTAAACCAAATATTACGTGTGCTTCATATAAACGCTTTGCGGCGACAAACGTGTTAATAATAGACTTTTTTCTTTTTATTTCAAATCACTCATATGTATTTAATTGCAACGGAAAACAAGTAAAAAAGTCTAAGTTCGGGCGGAGCCGAGCATTAAATAGCCGGCGCCTTTCCGACAACTACCACCACTACGTGGTAAGCCGGGGGGTGTTTTACCCCTATTTAAAACATATTCGATAGAACGTTCAGTTAGACATTATTAGATAAACTTATATAGTCATATGTGGGCGGTATCACGCCCATTTTCCGAAATTCCAAATAATGTTACTTCTTTTCAAGAGATTGTTGTTGGTATCAATTTTGAGTAAATTAGCGTCTTTAAATATGAAACTTTAATCAATCAATTCTAGGGAAAAGCGTTTGCATCAACAAAAGCCAACGAACTGAACGAAAGAAGTAGTGAAGCTGAGTTCTAAGCAGTGTTGCCAAAATTGGCAAGTTTATTTCCATTTTGGTAGGTTGGTAGGCTAGATTGGATTTTGGTAGGTTTCGCGACAAAAATAGTTATTTGTGAAAAATAGAAAATATGTATCTGCAAACATTTTAGCAACCTTGAAAAGGGCTTGTCAATAAACCCACTTAAGTCCACCATGGTCGCATTTACCAAAAGAAGGAAAGTCAACTTGATGCGCACCTTGGTGTCATTACAGGCACTCCTCCCTTTGTCTATTCTAAAAGAAAAAGAGGCCTGCTAGAGTGCCCCTCGGCTGCCCAATACGTTCAGCATGAAAAGGTGGTTTCTCAAGTCGTTCCTGGATGATCCCGAGTTATCCTTCTGCAAACTCTACAAGGTCAGAATTCTGGAAAGGGACCGCTTTGAAGCCATAGTAACTATGATTGACGAAAGGTCACAATCCGACAAATTGAAAATGGACGGCGGGAGTACTGTGGCAGGCATACTTGGACCAAGATTCCAAGAAAGTCTGCCCATGGGCACATACCCAACGATATTTCAGGCGGAAGTCTTCGCAATTGAAGTCTGTGTTCCCGAATGCCTTCGTAGAAGAGCAAACAATTAATATTACGTTGGATAGTCAGGCAGCATTAAATGCCTTAGATGATCTTTTAGCATAACGCTGTGTTGGGATACGGGACATAAAGGGTTTGAAGGCAACGAAAGGGCTGACTTGACATTGAAACAAATTAAAAAAAAAACCAAACAATTTTTAGTAGGTTTAGTTGCTTTTATTAGGAAAAAAAATTTGTCCGTGGCAACACTGGTTCTAAGAATATTCACGAATTTCAAAATATGTATATATATATATACATATATATGTGTGTATGTACATACATACTTACATAACAAAAGGGGAGTGTATAATAAGAGTTCAACAAAACTTATTCGTCTACCTTTTCATGTGAAAATCGTATGTACTTATGTATGCATGTACATTAGGGTGGTCCTTAAAAAAATCAAATGAACGCTTTTATTCAGTCTCACTTCCACAATCGGTAATACCACGCTCACAGATAGCACAAATACATTTTGGTTCCGATTAGAGACGGTTGAGGTGTGTCGGATAGGGGACAAAGTACCAATTCCTCTATACCCAAAATCGATACTACCATAGTCGAAGATATCACATATATGTATGTAAGTTTTGGTCCCAACTGGAGTCAGTTATGACGTGTTCATAGGGTAATCTGACCCCTGTGCGACACGCCTTAACCGACTTCAAGCGGGACCAAAATGTATATGTGATAACTTCGACTACAGTAGCATCGACGTAGGGGTTGAGGCTTAGGAAATGTGATGAACAAACTTGCTTCCTACATTTAAGGACTACCCTACTATATATAGATCGCCGCTTATCTTTTAGACAAAAACGTGGGAAAATTACATATAAATTTAACATTAGAAACATAAAAGGAAAAATACCACCGTAGACTGGTAATGATTTCTTAATTTTTTGTATTTGGAGTGACATCATTATGCTGAGACTTACGCCGATTTCGTTTCTACCGAAAAATGCAACCTTCTCTTTGCCCTCTACGCACAAACACTAAGAAAAGGGCGATGAGAAGGCCACATTTTTTGTAGAAACGAATATATATATATATACAAGTGAGTAAGAATTAACGCAACGTAACTTATACTAAGTTTGCATACAAGTAGATTATCCTCATTTTCGAGCTTAACTCCCTAATCTGTAATTAGATGAGCCATGTAAAATCTTTCGTTAATCTGTAATTACAAAATAATCTCAGATTAAACCGATAACTTTGCGATGTCCAACTGAGTTTTATCGATTATTTTTGGGAAGAAGAGGAGAAATGTCAAATGTAAAAGGAAACAAAATTGCACCCCAGCGATGAAAGATTGTACAATTTTTGAAGTGCAATTAGGCGGGGAATAGTGTAACGTACTTTTAACATAAAACACAAATAAAAATACTATAGGATTATTGACCAAATGAATTCATATCGTTTTAACAAACAAGAATGAATATGAGCAACTTTGAACAGTGTTTTTTCTTATATATGTACATAAGTAAGTTCAAATCGTCGTTTAAAGTACAAAACCGCGTATGTGGTGATGCATAAATTATTTTGTTCAGAGTAAAAACAATCATATTCCAAAATGTTTCTCTCTTTTATAAAGCAATCGCATTTCCGGCTAGTATATTTCAGGACGAATGGATAAGGCCTGAGCCAAGAGCTTCGGTGAGCAAATCCAATTTTTGGCAGCAGAATAGCGATACGCGGTTTTGTACTTTAAACGACGATATGTGAGTAATCCGGCTTTTGAAAAAAAACAAATATTGAAAGTAGTTAGGGCCTTTCTATACTAACAAAATAGTACATAAAATAGTACAAACAAGTTAACTTTTGTAATATATACATACATACATACCTCTACTATTTCTACTATACTATATTTCATTCGTAATAAAAATATTTTCTTAAGTCACAGTATCCTCCCTATTGTCCTTGCAAATAATAACTAACGCAAAGGAACTTAATTTAAAAGAATTTTTACTGTTCAAAAAGATTCTATTCTGCTCCCGAATTAAAAAAATTACTTAAATTGAAATGCATCATTTAATTTATTCAATAGGAAGATCAGTAAGTTAATTTTTGACATTTTATTTAATGTGCAATAATTTATTTGTTTCCTTATAGGCGCCTGTAACATTGTGCAACCTCGGGGTGGGCGCTACATTCGGTGAATCCATATTGCATGATCTTCCGCGGGACAGCACTGTCGTCACAAAAACCACCTGCGAACTGCTTCGCGTGGAGCAACAGGATTTTCGTCTCATCTGGGAGGTAAGTGAAATAAATATCACACATTTTATTCTACTGGCATTTTGTGAAGATTCCCAAATGCCAGTTTTAATGATGTATGTACGTACGTACATATGAGCCATTTATTTTGAAAGTGGCATAAGTGCCTTTGTTTTTAAATCGATATATCGAGCCCTAACCGCCAAAATAACGTAAGCGAAATTTTTTTCAAAATTTTCTTTTTGATGCAGAAATATTCCTAGAGCATCTAGATGCATTTCTGCATCAAAAAGAAAATTTTGAAAAAAATGTCGCTTACGTTATTTTGGCGGTTAGGGCTCGATATGTTAGGGTTTGTTTAGTACTTTTAGAAATATTGATGCCAACCTTCGAAACGATTTACTTGTATTTGTTTATGTAGGATACCAATATTTTTTGCAGTATAAGTAATTTCGTATAGTCACGGAAAAAGCACCAATTTTTATTACGGTAAAGTGACTTATGCCACTTTCAAAATAAATAGTTTAGAAAAATTACTCACTTAGGGCAATTTAATCCAATGCATTTTACTGAAGTGATGTTATAAAATGGCAGTAATTTACTAAAATTTCTGAATAAATTAAATATGTAGATATGTATTTATATAATAGTCTTATAATCTCATTACTTTAAACGAGCAATTCCTGTATATACATATGTATGTATAAACATAAATGGGACGTTTCACATCAACCAACCCAGAGCTCTATCCAAAATTCTAAGCAACTAAAGTAAACATATAATAAGTCAAAATACTCGTAAGCTTATACCCTTTCGATTGCAAAGTGGTAGAATCTAAAATTCAAAATGGCGTCATTACTGTGCAAAACTGTTGGGTACGGTGACCATCCGTCCTTTATTTTAACCCCCTATCCTTTATATATATATTTTTTTTTTCAAAATGTGGTAGAATCTAAAATTCAAAATGGTGGTAGAATCTAAAATTCAAAATGGCGTCATTACTGTGCAAAACTGTTGGGTACGGTGACCATCCGTCCTTTATTTTAACCCCCTATCCTTTATATATNTTGTTGGGATTGCTGGTTCTTTTCTGTATAGTAAAACATCTAATCCAGATAGAAATGTTAAGTAAATTCACAGACTTTCCTTAAAATATATGTTCTCCAAAAAGCAGTGTCTTTTCTTTGTCCTACCCGTGACGGAAGAAACAGCTCAGAATTTTCCAATATAAAATCAAGTTGGAATATTTTTCGTATTTGGTAATAACTCGTATATTAGTGAACTAGGTGTAGCTTTATCAAAATGTAGAATTGCTTAGTACTTTATATTTAAATTAAAAAAGAAAAACTATTTTTGCTGTACAAATGTCCCACCCGTGACGATGGAATACCCCATATATATTTTTTTTTTCAAAATAAAGGCCACCTTTTGTCATTTATTTCTTAAACTGTGCTTTAAACCGGCTCTGCATTTTTCGGAGAGAAATTTATAAACGCAGAATATGAAAAATAAAAAGGTCCCTTATAAAATATAATGAAAACTTTCGCCAGTTTGTTTTCGATAATCTTTGTATAATCTATAAAGCACAGGGAAAGTTGTGCCCTGGATCGTGTTGCACGCTGAATTTCCAGTTCCACTGAAAGAGAACAATAAACCCCCTGCTGCACAGTGGCTCAAAACTGGGATTCATTCACTTAATTTTCCACTTAGTTTGATTAATTTTTAATTTTTTTTTTATTAAAGCTTACAATACTTACAATACTTACTGAATTACTGAATTTTAATTTGATTATATTACATTTTTTAGTTCAAAATGCCGAAAAAGTAGCAATTTTGAAGAAAATGTATTCTCCTGTTCCAGTTAATAGATGTTACGTAACAAAAACTAGTTGAAAACAATTGTATGGTTCTCCCAAAACAAAAGAAATACACAAACAAATGTTGAAATGTTATAATAAAATATTCACCACAGTAAATTTTTTTTTTTTTTTGGTTTTCAGTAAAAAATTAGTTGAAAAATGAAGGCTCCGGTGGATTATGTGCATTGAATTCCAATGTTGAACCACTGTGTGCTGGCTTCGTCGTGCAGTATGAATTATGGTAAACGCATTTCGGTAGCAAAGGATGGCGAAGTCCTTGAAAAGGATTTGGCTTAATTTTTCGCTGCAGCAGGGGAAATTGTACAATTAAATAATATAATGAACTAGTAAATATTTGTTTTAAATTACGAAATGGGCAAGGTACTTTTATCATACGAGTTGTATTTCGAAAAAAAATTTCCTTTATTTTACGTTGGTTAATATGGTCACCGTAGTCATGACATATTATAATGTCTTTGGGATCGCTGACTACGAATCTTAAGTCCGATTTTCAAATTTTAAAATGGCGGATCCAATATGGCAGACGTATTTTTAACTATCTTCGGATCAGCTTTAGCGTAGTGCTTATTTTTAGGCGTTGTTAAATATGTATATTCTTCTAGCGAGTGTTGCTAATTGTTTATTCTTTGATATGATATCTACCGACGAGGTTGATGTCTAGACTAGGTTTTATAGAAACTTTTATTATAGCAAAGGCATCTGGACAAACAAGAAAGTAACAGGCTAACCTAATATTCGCGGCTTGCGTTTTGGTACGCACGCCGTCGAATTTGTTTTTTTGCGTCACCCGAAATTGGCTTGCGTGCGTTTGCATTTGATTTCATTGAGCGAAACGTCAAATCAAAATGTCACGCAGAACAAAAATTGGAAATTGAGTTAGCTTCATACGCACGCCGTTCAATTTCGGTTGGTCCCATACAAGTTGTATGCGCATGAGAAATTTTTGACAGTAAATTGGCGGCGTGCGTGAATATTAGGTTAGCCTGTAAGTTGATAGAAGCGTGGTAATTATTAACAATCAACACATATTCTTAGCCACTTGAAACTTAATAATAAAAAATTTTAAAGTTTTGGTGAAAAGTTGTTTGAAATGTGGAGTTATTGGCTTTTTATAATGAGCTATACTTTTATAAAAAAAAAATAATAATGAACATTAAGCAAACAAAAGAAAAATTGTCAAAAACTGGTCACTAAGTTAATTAGTCGACGTATGCACATATAATCATAAAGGGAGTTCACAAGGTGTTGTATACTGTCGTACTGTTGTATGTCATAAACTTTAAACGGCTAAAACTATATTTAAGGAATTCGCAAGCTAACATAAAAGTTTTATTATGAAATTTCACACAATTAAAAAATAGTTGGTGGTGATTTCAAGTCCTCTAAACATTTATTTAGCCGTTAAAAACTTTACAACATACAACAATACGACACGTACGACACCTTGTGAACCACCCAATAGTCTTATAACTACATTTAAATCTGTATTTTACTCAACAATTTCAGAAAATTCCTCGGTTTCCATTACAATTTTAACTACTGAAGTGTATTTTTTATCTACCGGGCTTAAGTGGTTGTCGGTCTTTTAATTGGTCTCTTTTCATTTTATCAAACGTTTTTTGAAGAACATGTAAACAAACATACAGTGACTCGCACAAGTATTCAGGTGTTATTTTTTTTTTTCAAGATTTATACAAAATTTAGGAAAATTCATCAAAATTTTGAGCTTTTTAATCTGAGTCTTTACAACACTTTTTTTGCATGCAGGTTTAAAGCCCATACCTGAAGTGCAAGTGTCAAGCGGCTGAAAAATCGCATTGATTTTTAATAATTTTTTCAAGTGCAATTTACAAAAACTGGCGTTGATTTTTATAAATTTTGTTGCGAACGGTCTCCCGCATTTTATTTTATAAGAAATGCATGCTCATATGGAACAAAGTGCAAAAATCCGTCAGCAAAAAAAAATATTAAAAATCAAAGCGATTTTTTAGACGCTTGAGACTAAAATTATATATGGGCTATAAAACTGCATACAAAAATATTGTAGATATGCAGGTTAAAAAGCTCGAAATTTTGATGAAAATTTGATAAATTTTCCTAAATTTTGCTTTGACAATATTTTTATAAAAATTACTTGAAAAATGTTGTGAATATTTAAAAATCAAAACACGTGAACACTTGTGTGAGTCACTGTATGTTTCTGTGTTGCATGTACATTCCTTTTTTCCAATTTCCTATTCCTACTTTCTGCACTGCAAAGCGAATTTCACTGGAATTGAAATCACTTTGATGCCCTCAGCGTAAATGCATTTTCGCGTGAATTCGTATTTCAATCAATCGAGTGTTTCCCTACCGCCCATTGTCTGCTCTGTCTGACGCTCCACTCCGTTAACATAATTAACGCAGACCGGATTTGCACTCGTGCACAAACAAACCAATCTTCTTTCTATTCATGGGCGGTAAAAAAATATAAAAATGGAGATGTAGATATCGTCGTTTAAAGTACAGAACCGCGCGTATCGTGGTTCTGCAAAACTTCGTAACTGAAATTTGTGCCGAAAATTGGATTTGCTCACCGGAAGCTGCTGGCATCAAGCCCTTGTCCATTCATACTAAAATCTCGATACTTAGATATAGGGAGAAGAGATAATTTGGGATAAAAGAAAGAACTGTTTTAAAATAAGACAAACTTTATCCTCTCCTATATAATTTGGGCAACTTACATACGAGTTTGCGCATTTTCTTGATAAGCGGTTTTGTACCTTAACCGACGATATGTACCTGCAAATGTGTATGTGTCTACACTAGGGTGGTCCAAAAATACTCGTGAAAAAGTAAAGTCGGAATTTTTATGCTCTCACCCCCTAGGATTGTTCTATACCGAAAAAATATAACCTAATTTTTTATTTTAAAATCAAAAAATTTTTGGGGTCGCTCAAAGCGCCAAAAGTTTTCCATGTTTTTGTATGGGGAAAAACAACTTTTCGTAGAAATGGTGTAGAATTCTTAAAAACCCTGAAAAATTCAATGGGAGCCAATAAAAAATCGTTGGTATTAAAACATGGTTAAATAAACCATTGGGTATTATTATTGAAAGTCTTCTGAAGATAAGCAGAGTTTTCCGATCGAAAAATATTGATTTTCAAGAATTCCATACCATTTACACGAAAAGTAGTTTTTTCCATATAAAAATACATTGAAAACTTTGAGCGACCTCTAAATATTTTTTGATTTCAAAATAAAAAAATAGGGGTATACTTTTTTTCGATATAGAACAATGCTAGGGGGTGAGAGCATTACAGTTCCGACTTTACTGTTTTTGGACCACCCTAATCTACACACATACATACACACATAATTACTATGAATATTTATACATATGTATGTGTGTACATGCTGCCGCTGTGGTGTAGTGATTAGCAGTGGGCTCTACCATTCCGCAAGGCACGAGTTCGAGCCCCGTTTCCGACCAACATCAAAAAAAAAAAAAAAAAAAAAAAAAAATTTTTTTAATAACGGTCGCCCCTCCACAGGCAATGGCAAACCTCTGAGTTTATTCAGCCATGAAAAACAGCTTCTCATAAAAATACAATCGCCGTTCGGAGTCGGCGTAAACTTTTGGTCCCTCCACTTTTTATGACAACATCAATGAGCCTGCCACAAATAGGATGAGATGCTCTGCCAAAGACTAATGTATTCTGTACGCGCCAATCTATTACACTGGTTTACAGCAAAATTGTTCTCCAGACGCCAGAATCCAATTCCTATGTAAAATTGCGCGGAGATTCCGAAAATCGAAATTGGTTCGTAAGATATAAATACGTGATTACGGTAAACTGCAAATATCTCGAAAACGTGTCCATAGAAAAAAAATTAGCTCGATTTTCGGAATCACGGAACAGTTCTACATAGCAATTAGATAGTGGCGTCTGGAGAACAAAAACCAAATTAAAATTTGTGATCCAGTGTTATTATTGTGGGCATAGGGTGATGCATCTGTACCTTTTTACGCTTTTATTTTCAAATATAACGCGTGACTAGTGTCATACTGTCATCTTATTTTTATGCAGATTTGTTTGACAATTCATCATGGAAGGGCCCCAACAATGCCTCCAAATTATTCAGCTGTTATATGAAAATCAGAGTTCTGTGAGAAAATTTTTTGCACTTTTTTCTGCACATCATCGATTTCCGCGACCACCATTACCACTACCAATGATCTCACACCTCGGGATTATTTTCTTTGAGGTTATGTGAAATAAAAAGCCTTCGTCGGTAAGTAAGCTACGATTTAAGACTTGGAAACCAACTTACTCGCGTAGTTTACGAGATACCGGTAGCAATGCTGGAAAGAGAAATTGAAAATTGAACCTTCCGAATGGACGGCCTACAGCGTAGTAAAATTGCCAAAGTAAATGTCAAAGATTTTTCTTTCGGGTAATAAAAATAAAAATTCCGGCATCCAGTTATGATTTAAGTATTATTTAAAATTGAAAAAAAAAGGTTTTGGATGGAACACCCTATTGAGCTCCGTGGCGTATGCGTTACAAGTAGATTCCCTTTGTTGCGTTTTCGAATTTTTTAAAGAAATTCAGCCTAATTTTGTTACAAGTTAGCTTAGGGCTATCAAGGCAAAAGGAGGTGGAGGAGGTTAAAAAGAATTCAATTTGTTGGCTTCCTGGCGTCTGATAAGAATTTTTGTGTTGGCCAATGCGCAAGTAGTGTTGAAAATCAAAAACGGTTTGTAAAGTAAAAATTCTTAGTTTAGGTTTAATTGACTCCTCATACATAGGCCGCATAGAGCTGTGATACTAATCCTTTTCGATACGTCGACCTCTAGTCTTAGGTCATGTAAGTCTATAAAAGTATTTCTAAGTGAACTCAAGAGCGTGCCATTTATACTTAGGAATTGAGACAGAACATTGTAGCAAAACTGGTTTCTATAGAATGTATCTAACACCACTGAAGCGTCTATCAGACAGAGGTTCTAGCCATAAAGGAGGTGGCTGTGTACCTTAATACACACACCATAACAAAGACAATGATAAATATCTTCCCAATGAATGCGGTAATGCTGAGGTCAAAGGTTGCTACAGGAAAGCCTGGCAGCCCTTTAAGGTCAGCCACATATTGGTCCCTGGACAATTAGATATTCCAGGAAGTTTCAGTTGAGCTAGCCAGGTAAGGTACCAACCTTCCACCTTGTGATAAGCACTAAAACATTGGTAAATATGCTTGCAAATATGCTCGCAAAACAACAAAAATTTAGTACAGTTTAAATTTTTATTTTTCAATCAGTTTATTTCAAGGATTGGAAAATTGCAATGGACATTCAAGTGTTGTTTGATATTCTCAAATATTGGAGATCTGCGCTGAACGTTTTAATTCTTTTAAATATTCGTTATTCTCCATTTGAGATAAATTACATTAATCTATTCAATAACACCAATGTCTTCCCGTAGAGACGAACAATTGGTTTTAAATTTTTGTATCCAAGCAGAAAACGACAGCTGAGTAGAAGCTGCCAATTCGAAGACGCCCCATCTCGAAAAACTTCTCCAGAACGCCCTATTTCAGAATTCGTTTCAAAAATGCCGTATATCAGCACATTTTCAATTCATTTTGAAGTGAGACCAATTTCTGAGATAGGGTGTTTTTCAATACGATTCTGAAATAGGGCGTTCTTGAAAAGTTTAGTCTACGCAGCAGTGGAAATGCAGTTGAAGTTGCATATGTTTTTTTTTTACTACTTGAAGCTCGGAACACTTTGACGACAGCAAGCGACAAGCAGCATCTGTCAAATTTTAAATACACACGTTCTTACGGACACAATTATTTTGACGACAGCACGACATCTTGGCTGCAGGACTGCAATTGTCGACGTCGCCAAATTAAATCTATTTCTAATTTTGCCGGCGACAATGAGTAGATGTAGTGCTGCAAAATTAAATTGTCGCAAAATTAATCACATATTCTTGATTGTTCATGTTTTTCTTATTTACTTAAATAAAAATACACAATTTGTGAAATAAATATACCAAAATGTCAAACTTTAAAATCAGCTGTTTGCTATGTCGCTGAGGTCTTCAAAATGTTTAAGAAGCTGGCTTCAAGGCGACATTAGTCGACAAAATGATGTCGCTGTCGTTACGTCGTGAAGTTGCAGTCGTCAAAGTGTTCCGAGCTTGAATCGTTTATTTTGGAATTGGCATAAGTCACTTCACATCTCCTGTGTTCAAATGACGGCTTACTTGTACATAGACGAGTGGCTTATTAATTCAACTTCATCAACCAAGGGTAAAAGGTTTTGCCATTAACTAGTTTATCACGATAGAAACATTTACAGATGCATTCGTTTTAATTTAAGAATTAGAAGTTTTATTGAAGATTGATACTTTGTTGCTTAAAAGTTTTTTTCTAATGATACTTTTGATCCATTGTAGGGAATTTTGGTGATACATTTCTTCTGAGCGCCGCGGCAACACTGAATGTAATTACAATTACGCTTTTCTGACTTTCTTTATGTCGGATACAAGAAACAAACACAGAATATATGAGTAGTGATCGGACTAAAAAAAAAATTCTGTGTGGTAGAATTTGGACGAAAATTTGGTACATTTTAAACCAATTTTGTAGATCTCAGTTTTTGGACAGTCTATTATTTATGTATTTTTTTTTGTATTACGAAATGAATTTATAATAAGTATTTATAGTGTCGGACAAAATAATAGGGTGGCGACAGTTTGACAAGTTTTAACTATTTTCCTGTTTAAGGTATATTAACACCATATAAATCCGAGTCTCAAACTTTGTGAAAAAATTAAAAAAAAAATCGACAAAGTTTCACCTAAGTTTCAAACATTTTCATTTTATTAGAATCTCTAAAAAAATTTTTACATTTTAGTATAATAAAGTGCAAATTTGGAGTTGCTAAAAAATCTCGTTGAGTTTGGCCAAATTTTTTTTGTGTTGACAGTGTACCGCTGTACCTTCTATATAAAGACATTTTTCGAACAGACTTTTGGAGATTTCTGCGACCTTGCGGAGGGCTGCCAGCTTTTCTTTTAATCACATAGTGTTTAGCGTTGGACAAACAACAAGTACCCGTTTTAAAATATCCGCTGTTGAAAACAGCTGCGTGCCGTATATTTTAAATTTTTTGGTACAACGTATAACTGTGAGTATTTGTGCTCTACAATGAAATTCGTAAAGGCAAAATTCCGTTCACAATTAGTTGCATTCGCGTACCTGAAAATCATTGAAAGTTATAAAAACTATCAGCTTTTTGTGTTCGCGTACGAAAAAAACTTGCAAAGTAGAGAAGTTGAGAGGGCAAAATGACATTTCATTTTGAGGGAAAGCTGCTAGTTTCTGCTGGAAAAATGTTTGCCAACAAGAGAACAGCTGATCAAAAACAGCTGGTTGGAATTTACGCAAATCCCTTAATTGAATTTGATGATTTGGAAGTTAAAATAGTAAAATTCGACTAATTAAACTCGCAAAGTGAACTATGTCTGGATAAGACTTCGGGATTTGTTTCCTTATGTTTTTGATTTTATACTTTTGTATGTAAACAAAATTTCTAACTTGCAAGTTTCTGCAAATTTTCTGTTCGCGTACTATTTTGGATATTTTTCTCTTACAACAGAACAGATGACATTTCGCCGGAACTTTGCTGTTGGACATTTTTTACTGGAGATTTTAAAGGAACGTACCTAACCAACATTTAACAGAGTTGCTACGAACGGCTTTTACCCACGTAAAACCAGATTTTGATAATTTGGCCAAAGACTCTTTTGAATTCCCTTTAATATCTATCTTAGGGACATTAGAATGATAATGTTTTAATGTTTTTATTTCTAATAATATATGTATTTAAAAATAAAATTTTAGTTTTTTTTTTGTTTTTTTCTTGTGGCTCTTTGTAGCATTTAGAATTTACATGTGGCTCTTTTCGGCCTCGGCCTCGGCCTTGCCCACCCCTGCTATATACTATGTGCATCAGGGATGGAAAATGGAAATTGTAAATTGTACCTAATTCAAAAAAATAATTGTACGTAGATCACAACTTCAAGCTATGTTCAAATTTGAAAAAGGCCCTTCGAGTCACTCAAGGAAAAAATTTAAAAAAGCAATTTTTTCTCATGCATCACTGAATATCCTTTTGGCACGTTTCTAAACCATTTGTATACACGGGATGCCTCTGACCTACGCATACTGACACAGATTTCAAAAGAAGAGATTAGTCAGGTGGTAGCCTTAAACAAAAGGACCCCGCTTATTAGGGACAACCGTAACTTCGGTTGTTGTAAAGGACTTCGTTTATTTTGACGCCCGCACAAACATCACTACCAAGCTTAGGCTGGGACGGAACGAAGAATAACTCTTACCAATAGATGTAATTTTTAACAATTCGAGAGCAGAAACCCTCCCAACGAACAAAAATCACGCTTTACAAATATTTAATCACTTTTGTCCCACATTCGAGAGAATATATTTACACAAGGTCTGTGGTCCTTGAGATTGGTTTCGCTACATTAGAGTGTACCTAAAAAATACTACATTTGTACCCTCCAATTAAGAAAAAGGTCTAAAAAGGGTATAATTGAGCCTACTTTTCCATTACAGACTTACAAACAAATGTATGTATGTACATAATGAATATTTACCTTAATTGGCTGATAACAAAAGCAACTGCGACAACTACCTTCAAAACTTCGGAGAGTTCAACAACAAACGATTAGGCCACTAAGCAAATGTACACACATATGGAGTATATCGTCGGTGATACTGCAAAACGTTCTATGTCACTTTTCACCTCTGATGCTTAATTGATCCGTTATCTGCATCTGATCGCTTCTGGCAATCGTTCATCTTCATCGGCCAAAGGTAGACAGTTTTGTCATTCGTTTCTTAGGGTGTAACGATTTGCAGATGCATTCCGGTGCAAGTAAGAGACCATTTAAGTGTCAAAGGTACAAATTGACATAGACCGTTTTGCAGTATCATCGACGATATAGAATATTACACGTATAGAAAGAGATATCAGCAATGTGGAACCGTAACCAATTCGGGAACTTTTATTATTGCTTGTTGTTTATAATAGTGAAAAGGTGACGTTCGCCGTAGGTCGTAGCGTTTTTTCAATGCCGTTCGCCTTTCGCAAGCCTCCGAGTATATTCCGCCATTGTATTTCAGTTTTTAGGATGATTTTTATGTAATTTTAGGTTTTTACTATACATCATAGCTCATTTTTCCTTTGTTATATTTTCTGATTAGCTAATCGTGAAAACAATTAAAATAAATATAGATACTATATATAAATTACGCCGTCTCCGAACGGGTGATGAAAGTGATGTTGAACACGAAAAAATAATTCAGGAAATGCGAAAAATACAGAAAAATAAAATTTAGATTCAAAGTGATCTTAAGTCATTTGCACTCGAAAGTGAATTTGATTAAATTACGGACTCTTTTACTAAGGTGCCCCATGCTCCACGTAAGACCAAATGTGGCGACAATGAATCTGTGTGGTTTCATTTTTGGATTGCTAAGAACTGTGCGCTTACTGTAAAATGCAGATATTGCCATAAAGTCAAAAGCCCGATAAATCCCGGGATTATTAAAATGTTTCGGGATTGAATGCCCTAGTATGTGCATGCATACGGTATCGATCATATCAATAGCGCCCATTTCAAAATGATATAGTTTGCCACTAATGTTTGTTTATTTATTTTTAAGAAGTTTCAATTAAAATGCAGTTCATTCTCTAACAAAACCCAAGTTTTAAAAATTGTAGAAAACTAAAAAAATTCATCAAACTTTCATCCAAATTTTAATTTTTTTTTTTACTATATAATTTTATAGCGCATTCAATTTTAGTGCAATAATGTGTGATTTTTTTTTGTCGCATTTATTTTCACATTACGAATAACTAAACAAAATTTATTTTTATGTAGCCAAACTGCAACACCTTTGGGGAAAAAAATTCTAAAAGATCAAGGATAATTTTTGGCCACTTGAAACCTGCACTAAAATTGAATGGGCTATAAAACTGTATACTTAAAGAAACTCTAACACTTCTGAGAAAAAATTTTGAAATTTAGATGAAAATTTGTTGATTTTTTTTTATCAACGTGATTTTTGGTTAATATTACCAAATTCAAACTTGAAAAGGAATCAACGTATTTTCAACAATGATTTGGTAGTATTAACCACAATTTGTTTTACAATAACCAAACTTTTGGTAGGCGATTTTTTCATAATTCGGAGATACAAAAAAAAATGTATGATCATTTTAATACGTTGCCCTTGACGGGATGAGCAAATAACAGCAAGCATCTCTACACACTCAGCTACAGCCGATTTATAAATTTGTCTTTAAATTTTCAACTTGAATCAATTTTCTTCGTCGTTTAATTTGGTATCGCACTTCACAGATGCTTTTTCGTAATAAAAAAAGAATCCAAAAAACAGAAAAATAAAAATTATGTGTTGCCGCTGACGACATTCGTACTCGAACCTGGTGGAAGTCAACAAATAACAGCAAGCACCTCTGCAAGTTCAACTACAGCCAGGCATACGAATTGGTATTAAAATTTTCAATTTGGATCATAATAGTCCTTACAATTATGTATTAACCATGAAAAAACCAAACAATAACTTGGTTGAAAAAACCATTGTACTTTTGGCTCAGTGTATTTTAATTGAAAAATCTTAAAAAAAAATAAATAAATAAACATTGGGGACAAACCATATCACTTTTAAATGACGTGCTATTGATATGACCGATACACTTGAAGGTATGACATTTCCTGCCGAGGTAAGAGCGCGCTCGAAAAACGCTAGCGCTGTGCAAAGGTATGTATGTATGTATGCATGCGCACATATCTACACATACATGCATACAAATTCAGTGAGCAATTTCTTTAAGGTTTGTTGCGTTGCAATTCATTCACAAAAAGTTTTTAGTGAGTATAGGGAGACCTGAGAATTCACCACCATATATACGTGCACACATACTTGCTTTGATTGGTAGGATCTTTTGCTTCTGTTTAATAAAAAGTACGCTCCAATATAAAGTGGAAGGGAATGAACGCCCACCTCCTCACCATTTCAAAGACCAGCTGTGATTTCTGCAAAGGCGGTTGGGATGACGCCAACGCCTCCTTTGGCTGTAACGGCAACGGTGTTATAAAACGTGAAAAAGGCAAAGCAAGGAGACGGTGGTCACAAATCGTCGCGAGCGACGATGCTAATTCATGTGTGCTACTCCGTTATGCACGCAGCTCCAATCAGGAATTTCCGTTTGGCTGCAACAACTCCCTCAACAACATCTCTTCACTCAACACTGACACCTTGATTACATCGCTTGTACCACCACAAGCAAGGCTATCGCTGCAACGACCCGCTCGCTTCTTGAAATCACTGCCACACCAACGTCCGAACGTAATTGAATGCGTATGCTTTCTTTGCACATTGACTACCCTGAACTTAGCACTTTCATCAAGTCTTAAAATTAGTTCTAATTTTTGATATATGTATATTAGACTGCATCACTCCCCATACAAAAAAAAAAATCGGTACTATTTTTCCATTGGAATTATAAAATCTGTTATATTTTAAGACGTCCACCAAAATATTTCGGAAAAATATTAAGATTTAAGTGAGCTGGACCAACTTCAAAATACCTCAAAAAATGGAGTTTTTTATGAATAAAAATAGTTTCTTAAAATTTTTTTTTGATTTTTAATATTTTTATGCAGATTTTTTAAGCTTAATCTGTTTCGTCATCTGAGGGAACTTTTTTCAAAAAGTTCTTTAAGAAACTATTTTTATTCATAAACAACTTAATTTTTGGAGGTATTTTCAAATCGGTCCAGCTCACTTAAATCTTAATATTTTTCCCAAATATTTTGGTGAACGTCTTAGAATATAATAAATTTTGTAATCCCGGCGACGGAAAAACCGCAACTTTTTTTGGTGATGCAGTCTAATGTATATACATACATACTGAAATACATATGTATGAACAAACTCGCATAATATTACTCTCACATAATATTTTGTTTTTTTCTTGCTTCTTACAGAAGAATAAAGAATTAATGAATGATATAATCACCAGCTGCAAATTGAAGAATGGTGAGTTATAATAAATTTTGTTAGTACATATATGTATGTATAATGCAAGCTCAAAACATATTTAGCTAACTAATTCAAAACTATTCTGATAATTTAATCCGTCAGTCTAATTAATACGAATCCTTCGTTGGTCGCTGGGTTCGCTTTTGAACTCTATGTAAATATACATTTGGATACAAAACGGGGATGTCCGATTGGCAGCCAAAAATTTGTGTGCGCTGTTACGAACAATTGTTTTATGTATAAAAATCGTCGCCTGAATATGAGGCCATGAGAGCACATTTTTTTTTTTTCATAATTAACTTCTTAAAATTGGTTCAAATTGGTAAGCTTTAAAATAAAGGTCGCGTATTCCTTAATTTGGTGTACGCTATGTTGTCTTTCACCTCAAAATAAGGGAATACGCGACTTTAGTTTTAAAATTTATCGCATTGGAGACTACATATTTTAAGTAGGTAAATGCAAAAAAAAAAAATAAAAAATTGGGTTACGCCTCTTCTGCTCTCACGGCCTCATATAAGTTTATCGTAACAACCATTTTGACGATTTTTAGTTATAGATACAATTAAATATTTCAAAATAAGATCTTTCAAATGGCCTTATTCACTTTTAGATGTATCCTTCAGTTTCCGATATATTGGCTATAATTTTATCGATAATTCAGTAAACATTTTCTTCACATTTTGCCGTAGAAGAAAATCCTTCGTAAACTCAAAAATAAGTAACTGCAAACAAAGAAAACTAAATATTTTAAAAATTTCGTGCACCATTAACGTTCGCCGGTACTTAAGGAAAAATCTACAATCACGTTACAAATTCAATCACGATTTCCCAAAGTCTGCCGAAAGTAACTTACGACAATACTTCACCCAGGCGACGATATGTATGTACGATATGTATGTACATATAAACATGTGACAATACCGGTGCCATACAAAAATTTACGATATGTGACCAACACAAAACATTGCGGTATATAGCACTGCTCAAACAGATGCGCGGTATACAGGTGCGATGCGATGCTTTCAAAAATTGTATCTCAGCAAGCACGATATCGATCGCACGATTTGAGTGTCTTTTTCATTGTGGAGTTCTGAAATTGTAAATTAATAATTCAACTCGTCAATTATTACCCCATATTATTCTTACCATCTGATGTATTCGGAATATGAAGATTGACGTGAGAAAGATGAAGCGCCACAGTGTGTCGTATTGCACCAGTTTGAGGGCCTTTTTGCTTTCTATCGTTATCGCATCAAATACGATATCTTATCGCATCGAGAGTATCGCATCTGTTTGAGACCACCTTAACGAGATAAGAATGCACTTAGAAAAAAAAAACCAAAAGCAGATCGGAAAATTTTAGTGTAATTGAATTGAATTTGAATAGTTATTGGCTCTGAGTTATTTAAGTATGTATGTGCGTACGCAAATTATCTTGTATTTTTTTAAGGATTCGGTTCCGGTGTATCACCAGTTGCGTCATCGCCAACTAAACGCCCATTAAGTCCAGACCATCCGAATCCCGCATTACCAATTACCGAGGTAAGAACGCTGATAACACAAATTATGAACTATGATTTAAGAAATAATTTTCGCATAAAAACAAATATTTGTACAGTGAGCAACTTTATTAAAAATTAATTATTAAAAAACTTAACTTTTTTCACATTATACTTAGTTTACGATGCGCATTTACTGCTAAAATGATATGACTAAAAGCCGAAACGAAAAACGAAAATGCCAGAATTTCACAAAACATTAATATTCGGTTTTTAATATCAAATATTTTCAAATATGTAAATGCATCCAATATTAGGGACTACTTCATATTTAGTACTTGCCCCATTATTTAAACGTATTGGCGTATAATTTATTATATTTTTTTATATTTTTTTTTTGATAGTCTTGCGGGATTTTCGCACATTTTTTCTGAAACCTTTCTTTTAGCCCCCTTTGTAAAGAAATCGGCCTATGTAGAACCCGCCTTTCCAACTTGTCCCAAAAATTTTCGATGGGTTTTAAGCTAGTAGATTGCGGAGAAGTATAAATCAATTTAGGAAATTGCAGAACGGCCATTCAAGGACATTCTGAGCAGAATTCCTATTTCCTCAGATGATTGTTTCAAATTTTGCCTCAATATATTAAATAAATAAATATCCTCGTTCGTAATATTCTCGCTAAAAACGAGATTTTTACTTTCCGTGATGAAATTCACCCCAAACTATTACATGGCTGCCTTCCTCCTTTAGGCGCTGCGGCTTCAACGCTTCATTAGGCTTCCAACAAGCCATTCTTACGTATGTACATATATGTTACTTCCAAGAAGGTTGAATTTGCTTTCGTCTACATATAAAAGTAACGATTTATGTATAAGAGCAAATCCCACGAATTGTTCCTTTTTAGTGCCATTAAAACATTAATTAACTAAACTTAACTTAAAACATTTATTAAGGCGAAGAAGTACCGAAATTACTAATATTTTCATTGTCCCTCGAAAAAATCATATTGTTTTTTTTTCATAACTTTGGTAAGCTTTCAAATAGAATGTTCATGGTTGAGGCAATGGACGTGGGCTCAAATATAACATATCTGTGACGTTTCAAGAGTGCACCACGAAATTAAAAAGAACATCGCAACATGCAGAATATCTGTCGCAGCTATTTTGTAATTTTTGAAATTTTACGATTTTTTTAATTTTAATAACTTAAGTCACTTCAAAATGTTCATTTCCCAGCCAGCAAAATCATCGTAAACAAGCTCGTAATTGGATATTTTCTCGAAGAAAAACCGGATTAAAAATCGTTTATGATAGCCGTTTACGACTCTTTTCGAACACTTTTTCGCTTTAAATTGTGCATCGCCTACGAACAGTCGTAAACGGATCGAAAAAGCATTCGTATGCGAATATTTTTACGTCCGTTTTTTAATTGTAAACGAGTCTCGTAAACAATTAATTTACGTTAGAAAAGCGTTTTTTACACTGCTTTATCTACTGTTTTTGAATGCTAAAAATAAAGGCAATTAATAAATTCAAGTTATTGTAGCTATTTTATTGAATGGAATTATAATTAAAAAATATTTATAGTGCCGGATCAAAGTATTGGCACAGAGAATTTTTCGCAATGTATGCAAAGTTTTTTACTTGAATTTCTTTTCGCACATTTTTTTTTTTTAAATATAGTTAGTATGAAGACCTACTTTCAAATCAGATTTTTGAGAAAAATTCTAAGTATGCAGTTTTATATCCCATTATATTTTAGTATAACATAGTGCAAGCTTGAAGTTGCCAGAAAACCGCGTTGATTTTTGGCAATTTTTTTACGCAGTTTCTTCCATGCAAATTATGTGCGACATTTTTTTCTTGTATGGAAGAAACTGCGTATAAGAAATTGTCAAAAAACATAGAGGTTCTCTAGCTATTCAAGCGTGCACTTTATTATACTAAAATTAAATGGGCTATAAAACTGCGTGCTTAAAATTTTTCTAAAAAATCTGATTTGAAAGTAGAATTTCATACTAACTATATTTTTATAGAAAACAATTAGAGAAGAAATCAGAATAAAAATCTTTGGATTCATGGCGAAAAATTCTCTGTGCCAATATTTTTTCCCGGCACTGTATATGTGAAGATATTTTCAGATAAATAAATATTAACAAACTATCTATTAACAAATTAACAATTAAATAAGAGGGGTTTAATATATATTATAAAGTAGCTGAATTTATTTTTTATCTTTTTTGCCGATAGGCTGCCAATTTTTTTTGCCGGTCGTGTGCATATTGGAAGTGCTTCTTTGAAACGGAAATAAAAACTTCTTCGTCGGAGTTAAATTTTTGACGACAAGCACCTAAGAAAATAAAGTGAAAGATTAAACTCCATTGGAAATCGGAAAATTTAATTAAGTAAAAAGTGGTAATAAATAATATTATTATCCGTACTTCTTATTGCCGCAGTCGTTGCCAAACCAATAGCGCTGCTTTTGGTACCAGTTCCCTTCCACGAGAAAAGTTCTGCTACCTCATCTGTAATAATTTTCCGCCAGCACGTTCTTAAATATTTATCTACATTTAAAATATTTATAGCTTCGAGTTCAGAAACCTATAAAGTGTTTAAAGAATGCAATAAAAATTATTTTATTATGATTAATTTATGTTTTTAGTTACCAATAATTGTTGTTTTTCACTTGAACTCCCAAGGTCTTTTTCATATTCCATAAATTCATGCTTTTCCTTAAATGGGCTTCTTGGTAGATCGCCCTTTGCGTTTGCACCAGTCTGCCAATAAGTCACATACTTAATAACTTTCTTAAATTGAATATTTAACAAACTACTTACATACTTATAAAATATTGTGATTGAAGAAAAATTGTCAACAAAACTAAAATTTTTTCTTGTGCTGACAAATTACTACAAGCCTCTTTATATTATATTTTTTTGTTTTATCGTTTACGAGCTTTTCTCTAACTTTTTGGCGATACGAGAATTCCTCGTAAAACATAATGTTCGTAAAATGTACGTTTTCTTGCTGGCTGGGTTTCAACGATGAAAATGAAAAAAAAATAAAAATACATTGAGTAAAAGATGACTCTATGATGTGAGAAACTAAAATTCCATTTTTTTAAATTTCTATTGTTGCACTCGAAATTCATTCAAAAATTGTTATATACATGAAGAAAGAAATATACATACATATATGTGCATAAGGAATATGGTGTAAAAATCTTAAATGCCAATATTTAATCACTTTTAAATAATATGGCTTTCAAGTTAAGGCGTGCGACTAAACTTGTTAGATGACTGCGTATGGTGCTACGTGGCGTATACGTTATATACGCAGGTATGGGTATACATATGAGCAGGGAACGGATTTTATGGAAACTGCCTTTTTTTCTGCTAAAGAGATAGAGTATATTCGATTAAGAATGTCCACGATTTAGCTTTCCCTGATTCCATATATACACATTTGATGTTGCCTTTTTTTGCCTTTTTTAAGATATTTGCCTTTTCTACCTTTAAAAGAGTGACTATAGCATTTACAATTTTTTTTTTAAGATTAAAAAATATAGACATGCCCATGCGGTTTATAGAAGCGCAGGGACCTCTTGCCAAATTGGTGTTGGAAAAATTAAAAGCCGTTTTCTCAGTTAACGTAGGCTTAGAGACAATAAGGGGTGTGGATAAAATTGTAAAGGGCGAAGAAAACGCCCTTATTCGTGATAATATGAACGTTTCAAACGTTCCATATTTAAATTGGCGCCCAATTGTATCAACTCACGTCGAGCGCACATTTAGTACATTCAAGGCTTTTCTTCGCGAAAATCGAATGAAAATGCTGCCAGAAAACTTCAAAATGCATCTTGTGGTTCAATGTTACTACAACTATACAGATTAAAGTTTTATGAGTTAGAAACTCGAAAGGATAAAATAGTCAAAGATTCAAAGTACAAATTTTTCATATAATGAAACTAGTTCATAGTTTTTCTCTTTTTACTTGTAATATAAACATTTCTAAAATAAATGTATTTTTTGATTGTTCTTCGTATTTTCTGTCTTTTTTAGTGCCTTATTTTGCTTTTTTTGCAATACCTTTTTTTTGCCTTTTCCTGCCTTTTTCGCTATTTTATTTTGCCTTTGTTATAGGTTTTTAGGTCCTAAAAATCCGTTCCCTGCATATGAGCATGAGTGGTTATTTCTGCTTTTTTCAACCGACTTCACAAAACGACGATCGTCGGAATATTTTTTTTTACGTATTTACCGCATAACTTTGGACAACGTGAACCGATTTCTATAATTCTTTTTTTAAAGGAAAGATGTTGCCTCACCTACTAATTTGGTTTAATTCCGAACATTATATCATGATGAAATTAACGATAATCTTAAATTTTTATATGAGAGCTGAAGTTGGTTTTTTTTTTGCTTAAAAACTACTTGTTTAGTATATCTTTTTTAAGATTTCATATAAACACAATTTCGCGATGGAATCTTGTTCTTTATAAAAAACTGAATATAATGCATTTTCGAAGATAGGTGAACCACCATTTTTGACCAAAAACACGTTTTTGTCGATAAATGCAACAACTCGTGGAATTCGCTGATATTGGTAAACTTTTTCTCGTGCGTTCGTTTATCAATGATTTTTTTTCCTCGTACATTGAGTCCTTCGGACGATTGGTTTGGGGTACACCTACCAGAGATGCAAAAGTAGGTACAATTGTACTTTCTTCACTTCTTCTTCAGCACTTTACTTAGCTATCCTCAAATTCGTGTTTTTTTTTCTATTAATTTTAACGCTTACTTTCACTAAGTCAAATTCAATGGCATTTTCGGTAAAATGAGTTAAAACAAATTGTCAAATGGGAATTAAAAAATGGTCTTTTGATCGATTTAGATCAGAATAGGCCATCAGGCGTGTACATGCGCTGCTAAAGCGGCTATTTCTAAGTTTTTGGCCCATAATAAATATCATCGATAAAGGTAGGGATAAAAGAAAGAAAGTTGTGTCAAAATATGTCGACAAATTTTGTTGTCAAAATATGACATATGTCTTCACATTTCATATTTTCTTTGGATGAGAACTAAAGCTATTGCTTCGAAGTTACTTACGGCAATTTGATTATTTTCTCTAGGCTTGCTGCACCTATCAAAAGGAATTGGATAAATTAGCAGACTTTTCCTGTTATTTTATAAAAATCTGGATAAAGAAGTACACTTCGCAAATCCATCTTTTGTATTCATGTTTTAAATAAAATTTATAAAAAAAAAAAAAAAAAAAAATAAATGTTTCAACTTTTTTTTATGTACAATGTGTCTCATTTAGGTACATTTATTTTATAATATTATGTACAATCTGAAATTTCCAACTTTAGGATTTTGGAGAGGCAAAATTTTAAGCAATTATATGAAAAAAAAATGGCAATGGTGCGCAGTTTTAAAGTGACTCACTGTACATTGCAAAATGAATTGTAATGAATTCCGAATTCGCCCCGTTGCTGTTGCGAATGACTGAATTTAGGGATTCCCTAATTTTTATTCATACATATTTCTAATTCTTTTAAATCTTTACCAATGCTGCAAACAACATAAACCGAATCAAACATCAACATCATGCTCAGTCACCGAGTCCTAATATGAATCGGATGGGATGGGCTCTGCGTATTCTTCTCGTCGCTGATAGCTCAAGTTGTCTGAGGGATAGAAAAGTAAGTGAACACTATATAATATATATATATATATATATATAGAACATACATATGTACATACGAATGTATTTGAAATGTCTATTTTGCTATTGGGCTAGAAGTTGCTTTCTGTGTTTCTCCAATTTTGCCCAGGTGTTATGGCAATACTCTGTACAAATTTCGTGCTATTCTGTCCATCCGTTTAGGCTGCAATCTGGCACATATTTACATACATACATACATACATATGTAATTCCACAAATATATAGTAGATATCTATCCTTCTCTTAGGGTAAAATAATTTTTGGGAATATCTCTTACCTATCGTGTAAGTTGTAAGTCCAAATATTTCTTTTCAATTGGCGAAATTATATTCTAAATATGAGCAAAATCGGCAAGTAAATGCAGCAGCGAGAAAATTTTTGGTAGAAATTAATTATTTTCAAATATGAATCGAATCGGGCTAGCCGTTCAGTAGTTTAGTGACATTTAATGTACAGAAAACTGAGAAATTGTGAAATCGTGACGTCTCAGCATTCTTCATTTATTCGGCAACAACAAAAAAAAGTTTTGAATTTTTTTTTAATCGAAAAACCTTCCACACAGAAGGTCCAAAAAAGTACTTTTTACACAATTTAAATCGGTTCAGCCGTTTGGTTTGGTTTTTATATATATAGATAGAATAGAAGATAGATTGTAAAAAAAAATTTACAATATATACAAATGTATGATAGATACTATCAATAAATATGTACATATGCATGTATGTATGTATACTAATGCAATGCATAGTAAAGATATGCATACCTATTCACATGCTCATACATATGTATGTGTATTTAATTCTCTGTCCAGGTTGCTGGAAAATTAATACGGAAATGTGCACCTGGCACCGAATTAGTGGACTGGCTGGTGAATTTATCATCCATCGTTCACACCCGCGCCCAGGCAGCTGGTATGTGGCAAGCGCTGCTCGAAGAAGGAGTGCTATCGCATGGTGAGTTACACTCAGAAAAAAGCCAGCCAAATATATTCCTCTCAACACATGATTTGGTAACTATAAACAAATAATGTAACTATAACCAAATCATGTGTTGATAAAAACATATTTAGTTGACGTAACTAAACTCTTTTCTCAGTGTACTTTAATTAAAACTTCTTAAAAAATTTTCTCTACATACTACTCGTGCATAAATATATATTTAAATGTAATATTTTTTTTTGTGTTCCTATGTTGGTAGTTAATAAAGAGCAACCTTTTAAGGATAAATGTTTCTTATATCGGTTCCGTGTTGACGAGGAGGGCACAGCTGGTGGATACCCAACTACCGAGGACATTAATGCGGCCAATGACTATATCCGCGAGTCTCTCAGCACGCTTTTTCAACGAAGCCCGGATGCAACACTGCGAATGATTTTACGCAAACCGTAAGTATACTTTTTCGCGCAAAAAAAAAATGTTATTCATCAAAAGCTAATAAGCGCATACAAATGAATACACATAAGTATCGTGAATTTGCTTACATATGTCCCTACATACATATGTCCCTACTTGCATAGAAGAGGAAATTTGGAGGAAGAAATGATATTTCACAAGTTTTTACTGTGCACATTGTACTTAGGCTCAAGGCCTCCCTATCGCTCCTAAAACCATTTTGATCTTCGCGGGCATTTTAGAAGATCCCTGTCCAAGGCTGCCAACTATCCTTAGCTATAAGGTGCCATATTGTAGATAAAAAAGTGCCAAATAGAAAAATCAAATTAGCCAAAAAAGGTGCCATTAAAACGAGAACCACATTTGTAAAATAAAAGTGTAACGCCAAAACAAGATAAACCAGCTGTATAAACTTTTAAAATCAGAAAGTTTTAGTGGAGAAAATACGCAAAAATGTATCGAAATATTGCTGCTTTCCAAAAGTGCCATTTTGAACAATGCTATGAAGCAAACGCCAATAAAACAAATTTGTGTTATTTCTCAATTAAAAGTGAAATAACACAAATTTGCTTTGTTTTATTTTTTTGTTGACTAATAAGAGCAACTAACATTTGAAAAAATTTTGGTCGGATGACATAAGACCCACGGCCATACTGGAAATTGACATCATGACCACATAAAGTGCCGTTTGAAATGGTCACAATGTCAATTGATATTAAGACCGTTGTGAATTTTCCTTTATGACCACCTACGGCATTTCGGATTGACCTTATGACCATTTTGAAAAAAAATAAATCATAATAAAATGCCACTAGTTCACTGTTGAAAACAGCTACCGAACTCAAAGTTTCAACAAAAATTAGTACATGAATAAGTTAAACAGACGGATATGTATGAAAAAAAAGAAATGAATATTTGTATATATATGCCACGCTGCGTTCGCCTTCACTCTCGCGGAGCTGACGGGTTGTTGTAGCTCATTTCATTTTTTAACCGACTTCAAAAAAAGTAGAAGGTTATCAATTCGTCGGAATGTGTATATATTTTTTATGTACTATCCACCGATTTCCATAATTCTTTTTTCATCGGAAAGGTGGTTCCATATTAAGTTTGTTTAGATCGGATAATTAGATCATGAAAAAATTAACGGTGCACCTAATTTTTTATATGGGAATTGAAGTCGGTTTTGTTTTTTGCTTAAAAATTACTTGTTTTTTTATTTTAATAATGTCATTGTTACTTTGTTGTAATTATTCTCACTCGTAAAAAGTTGTTTTATAATTTCTAAACAGAAATCTTCAAAAGTTCAATGAAACCTTAATGGCTTTATTTCCATTTCCTGTTAGATTAAGGATATATCGAAATGATGGTTTTATTTCCAATCGCAAAAGGAAATAAAGTCATTATGGTTTTATTGCATATGGCGTTATTGCAATCCACCTGCTTGTACCGAATATATGTACGTTCAGATTTAGAAGTCTGAAGAGTAGGCACTATTCTACCTACTTTAACTTAATACTTCCATCCGTCAGCAAAATAGTATAGACAAGCAATGGGAATTAAGATAAAATTTGTTTTATTTTAAACCAGTAGTAGCCGGAAAGGTTTAGGAGTAGAGTGTACGTGTGCTTGTACTTACGCATTTAGCCTTAAGTCACAGTATAAGTAACTAGTTTGTAATTGTAGCAAATAATAGTTGGCCACCCTAGTTTATAAGACTAGCAGCAATAAGACTCGTTGTAATCCTAGCGATTAAACTCGATTGTAAAGGACACGCCATTTTTAAAATAAATGAGATTCATTCGATGTCTGCTAACGAGGACTTTGGACGTTTTTATTTAACCACTTTGCCTTCTGCATATTTAACAACTACTATTGGAAATAAAGCAAAACTCAGATTTTGGTATTATTTCCCATTTAAAAATCGACGGCTGAGTGGAAGATTGACCTATGTCGGCAGCCGGTTCGAAAACGCCGTATCTCAGAAAACTTTTCAAGAACGCCCTACTTTAGAATTTGATTGAAACACCCCTATGTCAGAATTTTCTTCACAAACGCCTTAATTCAACCACTGAAAATATGTTGAGATAGGGCGGGGCTATCACAACAACTTCTTTTATGGAAACTTTAAATTACAACAGTAATTGCTGGTTTGGTGTTACTTCTTAAAGATTTTCCATCTGATGATTTCATAGGAAATATTACATAATAAAATTTTGTTGCCAAATTATGAATATCTTAATAACACGGATTATTGTTCAAGAAATATTTTTTTCAAAAAAGTATAACTAATTTGTAGGGCCGAGTAGGATATTCATTCCTTTACCAAAAAGTAATGCAAGGGGTCCTTTAAGGATGTATGAAAAGAATGGCCGCGCAAACTCGCGCCAAAATGAGCGGCCACTTGTATTACACTAGACCAACTTTAGCAGTTGTTCCAAATAACATAAAGTATATAGAACACTACGGATTAATATAATTTTTCTATACAAGCCTGAAGTCAATTTTCAAAAACCGAAAATAACGAATCCAATATGGCGTCCAAGAATTTAAAAAATTGCTGAATTTTCATGAAATTTGGTATTTTGGGGTTCTTAGGTTCCCTTATTACAAATTTCAAACTAGTTTTAGAAAATTAAGAATTCAAAATCCAATATGGCGTCCGAGATTTAAATAAATTATTGAATTTTTTTGAAATTTGCTATTTAGAGGTTCGCATTCATGGCAACTCCGAAGGCTGTTATCGGAAGTTATCGTTACCGAATATGACGCCCTTCCTTACTGGACACATCTGTCATACTTCTGTATCCAATATGGCGCTCAGGAGTTTAAAAAACTACTAAATTTTCATGACATTTGGTATTGCTTTTGGTATGCCTTTGCCAGTAGGGCATTTTTCTGAGGAAGCCCAGGAGGTTCGCAACAAAGACTTCAGATGGTATCATTTACGAAAATTCAAACCTAAATAACGTTATTTAAAAATGAGAAAACTTTAGTTTGAGAAATCACCAATTTGGTATAAAATAAAATAAAAATCTTAAAAAATTGTTTGGGCTGATCATATAGAAGGCGGCCCCAACTATCCCCCATTTATAAATTTAATTATTGTTATTAATTCATAATTTGATCATAAATTCATTTTAAATTTGTTCGATCAAATACAATAAATCAGTAATTTTGCTTAACAAATATATTGTGTTACTCAACTAAAAACGATAGTGGATTTGACAGATTTCAACTGAAAAAGTTTGAATGTAGTATAGAACTCGAGATCAGTGAGCCTTAAAACCTAGTACGTTTACTTCTTGGGAAATTCTCCTTATTTTTAGAGAAATTGACAGCCCATTCGACAGCTGGCAAATCTCAAGGTTTTAATTTCACGTAAAATTCGTGACTGGCGTATCTAAAACCCTTACCAGTAGCATTTCAAAAAACAATTTCTTATTTTCAGAAAAATTAACAGTCAATTTGACAGCTGTCAACTCTCAAAGCTTCAATTTGACGTAAAATTCGTGATCAGCATGTTTAAAAACCTTATCAGTAACGTTTTAAAAAAGATTCTTTGATTTCTATAAAAACTTGTGAAAAAACTGTGAAACTTTTAATTTGACATAGAATTCGTGACTAGCGTGCCTAAAAACCTAATAAGTGGTATTTTCCCATGGTGTAATAATAACAAGGTGTTGTCAGTAACTTAACCTCACNGGCCGCGCAAACTCGCGCCAAAATGAGCGGCCACTTGTATTACACTAGACCAACTTTAGCAGTTGTTCCAAATAACATAAAGTATATAGAACACTACGGATTAATATAATTTTTCTATACAAGCCTGAAGTCAATTTTCAAAAACCGAAAATAACGAATCCAATATGGCGTCCAAGAATTTAAAAAATTGCTGAATTTTCATGAAATTTGGTATTTTGGGGTTCTTAGGTTCCCTTATTACAAATTTCAAACTAGTTTTAGAAAATTAAGAATTCAAAATCCAATATGGCGTCCGAGATTTNGCAGCCCCTCTAATTTTTAGCGTAAAACATAGCTTCTCCGACCACTGTGTGCCCCCTTTGTATGTAATTCATACAATACCCACTGGGAAAATAGGTAAGCACCTTACGAGGTGAGCCATGTTTTCTTTCAGTTTTTAGTACCAAAATTGTCATCATGGCCAATGTCATCTACTAGTAAAGCACAAAGTGAACACCTCCAACGACACATTACGTTGTCAGTTGCAAAGTAACGTGCAGCCGAAGTTATCTCCAAGCGCCGAACTACTCCGAGCGACTTCNCGATAGTGGATTTGACAGATTTCAACTGAAAAAGTTTGAATGTAGTATAGAACTCGAGATCAGTGAGCCTTAAAACCTAGTACGTTTACTTCTTGNTTTAAATTTTTCATACTACTGTAAAATCATCGTTTGCCGTTCATAAGGAAATTTCTAGCTGTTACACATATGCACATATGTTCTTATTACAGATCTCACGAACGCACTCCTGAAGAATTGGAATTGATATTTGAGGAGCTCCTTCATATCACCGCTCTTTCACACTTGTCGACGAGCATTAAGCGTGAGCTGTCTTCCATAATTGTTTTTGAATCGCATGCTCAGGCCGGGACTATACGTAAGTTAAAACAGATTTAAAAACAAATAGGTTTATCTACATACATATTTATGTATGTATGTATGTACATTAGACTGCATACAAAAAAAATCGGTACTGTTTTTCCATTGGAATTATAAAATCTGTTATATTTTAAGACGCCCACCAAAATGTTTCGGAAAAATATTAAGATTTAAGCGCGCTGGACCGATTTGAAAATACCTCCAAAAATGGAGTTTTTTATGAATAAAAATAGTTTCTTAAAGATGTTTTTTGAAAAAATCTCCTCAAATGACAAAAAGATAGGATGAACGACCATCATTCAAAGTTGAACTAAGATATGTTGATAAGATATTTGAAAAAAGAAATTACTGAAAAAACTACTTTTTTTGAGCATAAATAAATAGAGTGGGAAAATACTTTTCTACCGAGATCACATATGTAAGTCTAAATCAGAATGGTTTTGGCCCAGTTATTTAAGTTTTTCGTAAATCAATCTTTGAAAAAAGTAAAAAAAAGCATCATAATCTCATTATTGCGATTCCGTTGAAACGATTTTTAAATATTTTGATGCGATTTTTTAAGCTTAATCGTTTTTTGTTATCTGAGGGGATTTATTTCAAAAAGTTCTTTAAGAAACTATTTTTATTCATAAAAAACTCTATTTTTGGAGGTACATTAAAATCGGACCAGCTCGCTTAAATCTTAACATTTTTCCGAAATATTTTGGTGGACGGGTTCAAATATAATAAATTTTATAATCACAGTCTAATGTACATATGTACATATGTATGAAGAACGTTGAAAGTTTAAATTTGAAACTAAGTAATTAATTTATTAAATATGCAATTTATTATATCTTTATAAGAAGTATTAGCATTTAGTTGGTTGCCTGACGGATAATCGAAATACGATAATACATACATATTTAGAAAATTCCTTGTGTTGTTATTGTGCCATCTCAAGTTCCCTTGCCCCCCCTTCCCCTTATTAGAAAAAATTTTACAGATTCCTGTAACAATGAACAATGTAGGTACATATGTACACATTAGACCGTACCAGAAAAAAAGTTCGCCCTATAAACCTGAGTCTAAAGTATTTTTGCAAGGCATTCTTTTTTTGCCCAACGTATATTTTTAAATGCTTCATGTTATATCTTCGGTATTTATAGTCGGATAAAGAATGATATATCGATGTTCTTGCCTCGAGAAGACAGTTTTGAACGCAAAGTTCATTGACCTCAAGTACCCCATTTTAGTACTTGCCCACCAGATCTCAGTTCTGATGTCAAAAACATTTGTATTTCTTGCAATTTTAATCCCAACAAATATCCTGCAAGTGCCTGTCAATTTATGCTTGGTCTAACGATTCTTGCTCTGATATATTTAGTTTAAAATGTAATTTAAGCGATTAAAAAGATTTTAAGTACAAATTTAATAATCGTACTATACACACAAGGAAAAATTCAAGTGAATCAAATACATAATTTGCTTGAATAAATCGAGTTTAAGGTCTGAATTAAAAAAAAAAAATATTGGCTTATATTTTTTTCAAATTTTTCTTTTTCTGTTTCGACCATTATTGAAATTTATCTGTTTTTTTTTCTCCAACAACGATATGGGCCTGGCTGAATGATTTCGTAACTCGAATCACAACCATGATGATTGTCGGAATGCCTGACTCGAAAAAATCACAGTATTTAATCAGGGCGACGAAGGTCGATCCTGGTATATTTTGCTCAAAGGCTCAGTGGATGTTGTGATACATGGCAAAGGCACTGTGGCAACTCTTAAGACTGGTGATGATTTTGGTAAACTCGCTTTAATAAACGACGCGCCCAGGTAAGTGAAAGGAAGATTAAACACGTTATATATATATTTTTTTTTCCTATATTTTATAGGATGGTGAAATTCGTTAAAACAAAAATTTAATTCTAGAGTCGTTTAGTGATTATCTACTTAAGGTGTTGCTCAGTAACGTTTTGCAAAAAATGCCCTCTCAGAGTCCGTTAACGATTCATTAACGATACTTAATGAGCATCAAAATTAAGTAAAGAAAAACTTTACTTAGCTTTTTAACGAATAATTATAAAATTTTTTTGGAACCAAGTTCAACCCAAAGGTCTTGGCACTTAAAATTTTCTTCTGAATTTCTTTTCTACTATGTTTTCTAAGTTATTTAAGACCGAAAAGATGTAATAGATGTGCAGAGTACACTTGAGAGGCAACACTTCTCAATGCTTTTGAATGGCGGTAAAGGTGGCGCTCTTGCTGAAGGAGAACCCTAGCCTATATATAGGGATGAAGCTCACGTCACTCTACTCGACCAATACGGGATGAGAACAGCAATAAGGCAGCTTAAGAACAACAATGACCCCTTGGGCCGACGGTATACCGGCTGAGCGTATTTCACTTCTTCAATAGATCTTTATATGTTTCAGTAAGCACTTTGTCTTGTCCTCATTCACCGCTAGACCAACCTCTTTAGCCTCTACGGTACGGGGAGAGTCTTAATAAATGACTATAGAAAACACTGAAAATCGGGACTAAATCGGTACAAATATGACTTATACGTCCCGACTTTTAAAAAATATTCAGCGGAACAATTTTCTTAAAATCGGTACTGTCCCGCCAAAATCGGTACGAATGGTCACCGTAGTGATGCCGCAAAAATAAAAATGCCGCAGCTGGGCCATACTTAAATTTTTCCTTTTTGGTTGTTGTTGTTTTCAATTCATATAGATATTCTGGCGAAATCCACTAGAAAGACTAAATTTTTTAACTTTGGTTTTAATATAGCCACGCCCATTTCTAGAATATTCTTTGATTGAAAAAGTTGTGGAACAAATGTTGTTAATGAAGCGATATTCTGCCGAAATCCGCAATAAAATCTGCGTTTTGCAAACTTAACTTTAGTCCTACAATTGCCACGTCCATTTTTAAGGGTTTGTCGCCTTAAAGAAAAATCTTGCCATACAAATATATATATATATGGATAGGTATTCTATCGGGATCCGCAATAAAATTTTACTTCTTTGCAAAAGCCCGCTGTTTAACACCTTTCCAAATATATCTTAAAAAATAAACCATCTCGTCATAAAGAAAAATATTTAAAAAATAGTTCTTGAAAAAGCCCCATTCTTTAACCACGTTTTTTTTTATAGAGAATTAAACAAAAATTACCACGGTATAATTTTAAATCCCTAATTTACTGGTCTTCACTATGCAAATCAACTTCAAAAAGTTCAACTGTTAATAGCTAAGTTAGCTTTAGGGCAATCTTGACCATCTTATATACAGGAATGTTAAGCCCGTTTCTTTAGCTTTAAATCGACGTTAAGATGAAGTCTGTACGATGAGCAGAACCCGAGATATAACGATTTGAAGAAGTACATGATTAGTCAGAATCACGAAAAAATGCAAACTTTGACAGATCATATCTCCGAAGAAAAAAAAAAAAATTCCTCGAATGCGAGTTAGCTTATTTCGCGTATAGAACCCATAAAAAAATGTGAAGCCAATCGACACCAAATTTGGTGTCCGATATGAAAAACAATGTCTCAAATCGTGGAATCAGGTAAAGCTAAATCGTGTACACTCTTAATCGAATATACTCTATTCCATAAAATCCGTTCCCTCTTCATAACTATACCGTAGTTATTTGGTTGCTGAAGAAAAGTTTAAATTTTTGGACTGTTCATTCTTTGGTTCTTGACTAAAATACATACGTTTTCTTATAAGCTGAAATATTAAAATTTATTTCTATTGTTTTGTTTTGTAGAGCTGCTACGATTGTCCTGAAGGAAAACAATTGCCATCTACTCCGCGTTGATAAGGAACACTTCAATCGCATTTTGCGCGATGTGGAGGCAAACACTTTGAGGCTGCAAGAACATGGCAAGGATGTACTAGTGTTGGAGCGAGTGGCCAAGCAGCGCGGACAACATTCCGCATTTAAGTATGTTCTTGATCTCACCCATACATACATACATATGTACATACTATATGTACGTCCATTAGACCGCACCACCTTACAAGAAGAAAAAAAGTTCGCTCTGAGTCTAAAGCATTTTTGCAAAGCGATTTCGATATTGTTTGTTTTGTTTTTGCCGAACCTAGGGGTCGCCTTTTTACCATTTTGACATAACTTCAGCATTTACATTCGGATCTTAAAGTTTTTTTATCCCGAGGAGGCATTTTTTTTGTTCCAAAGTTCATTTTTTTGGTTCAAGTACAGCATGGGTCGCAAATAAAAATTAAAAACGGTGATTTCAATTCTTATATCCAACTTGGTACATACATACGTACATACGTATACTAGAGCCCCACTAAAGCCTTTATTTAAAACTAATCACAACTCATAATTAAAATGTAAGCAGTGTCACTCGCCTTACATTCGTAATGGATTAACTCTATTCGATAGTTTCACGCTTGTTCATGCTGACGACAGCACACATGCTTCCGATTATAAAGGCATGCAACATATTTTAATCCTTCGGACTTAAATCTAATATAATTTCATCCACCAATTAACCACAGTAGCATACCCAATCGAAAAGACTTTGAAACAACCATCCTCGACCCCCCGCCCCCCCTATTTTCATCTACGCACTTGCAATCATGTTTACATGTACATATGTACATATGTATGTATGTATGTGTACATATTTTACTCTCTTTATTATTCTATTCAACCAGATATACGGTCATGTCGGGAACACCATCCAAGATGTTGGAGCATTTGCTGGAAACTCGTCTTGGCGGTCAAGTCAGCGGTTTGGATCCCTTTCTGGACGATTTTTTGCTCACTCACATTGTTTTCATGCCGGTTGTGCAACTAGTGGATGAATTGGCTAATTAATATCCTTTTGTTAAAGCTAAACATGACATTCAAACACGCCTACACATGTAAATTAGAATCACACATACATATACATATACTATATATATATCATATGTCATATCAATAGCTCCGCTATTTCAAAGTGATATTGTTTGCCACTCCTGTTAAATTATTTATTTTTAGGAATTTTCAATTAAAATGCAATTCATTCTCTACCAAAAGCCATATAAAAAGAAGTTTAAAAGTTTGTAAAACACTACAAAAACACGGAACGAATTTTCACCCAAATTTCAGGCTTTTTTCTCAGAAGTCTTAGAATTTTCTTGAGTACACAATTTTATAGCCCATTCAATTTTGAATTAAATTTTTTAAATGGCTAAAAATTACTGTTGATTTTTTTAGAATTTTTTCGCCGAAGCATGTTTTCACACAAGTTGGCATTTTAGTAAAACAAAGTGCCAGTTTGAAGTTAGTAAAAATTGTATTGATTTTTGGGAATTTCTTTCCAGGCAGTTTCTTCCAAAAAAAACACATAAATGGCGAATATACTTTTTACACACGTCATCTTTGTTTCTTCATTCTTTGTTTAAAATCCATTCTTCGTTAAAATATCGATGGCGTTTTTGATTTTTTTGTTTACTTGCCTCCAAACATAGTACATATGTAGGGCTACCAGAAGCCAGAACCCATCGACACCCAGGACACTTATCATACAAGTGAATATGGTGTCAATATATTCCTTATAAGAACAGTTGCTTTGGTCCTGGCGGCACTGTTTTGAAGTAATTTCTGGTATTATAAGCAATGCAGTTTTGCGGCACAATAAAGAATAGGGACCGGTGATGAAACTCAATTCTAATGGGTTTGTTGATAACATTTGTAAGCGGGATTCTTGCGCGGGCGGTGGGAGTTTGGGTTTTAGTGGGTAGCCCAACACGCTTCGGTGGGTGTCCCACACTCGGGAAAGGTAGTATAGAGACTAGCGCCCCCGGCCAGTGCATAAAGCATTTCCCTCTCCTACGAAAAAAAAAACAAAAAAAAAAGTACATAAATAAGAAATAATTAGCAGCTCTGCAAAGAGTTCACTCGGAGGCCGCGAAGGTCCATTGTGATGCCCATGGGGGGTTACCCCAAGCCTATCCCTACATGTCTTCGAACCATTTTAATTTTCTGGCGAATCCCAACAGTTCTTCCAGAGGAGCTTTCCCCAAGATATCCAGGTTCTCGAAGAAATGGCCCCCAAGAAATTTAAGGCGTTTTCCTCGAAGTGCTGGACACTCGCAAAGGAAGTGCTGGACGGATTTTAACTCCTCCTCATCCCTGCAGCTTCTACAGAAATCGTTATGCGGGGCTCCGAGCCTGGCAGCCATGTGGCCAATGGTCCAGTGTCCCGTTAGTATTCCTGCGAGACGCCTGACACTTGATTTTGAAAGCCCTAATAGACTCCTTGTTCTTCGTTCATCGAGCCGTGCCCAGAGCGATCGCGATACCCTGCAGGTGTGCAGATTTTCCCACCTACTGTTGGTAGCTGCCCTAGTCAGTCTCTTGACTAGAGCTTGTAGGGATCTTTGGCATTCTTTAACGCATATCGAGTTAGTCGTTGTCGACCCCAAGGCTTTGATAGCCGCGCCTGACTGTCAACAACGAAGGCAAGTTTAGATGGAGCTCATAATAATAACAAAAAATAATAACAAACACATAAATAAGTCTTCCTTAACCACGTTGCACTTTTCATTGTGATTCGAATGATGGCTCGCAAACACCCGAGGATCGGGAGTACATAATCAATTTCAAGAAGCGCGTTGTGCAATTCATGCAAAAATGGGTGATGGCCGTGCGGCATGCCGCTTTCGATGAGCCAAGTGTCTGTGATTTTATTGAGGTTGGAAAAATTTCATTCGTTTCCGGTTGTTATTAATATTAAACAGAAAAAATGTATTCAATTAGGATTTGGCCGCTGAGATAGAGGCTGATTCAGAATTGAGTGAGGAGACGAGTATCATACACAATGTTTTAACACAAATGGCCCGCTACCAGGAGGACCGCAACCAAAATGCCGGACAGAAATGGAAGCTACCGCCAAATGGCCAACCCATTTGCTTATTCAGTGGCAATGCCACGCCATCAAAAACCGTTATAAGACCTGATGACGACAGTGAGCCATTTAAACAAATAGCCATGCAAATCTATAAGATTTTAATTTACAGTTATATTCCGAGTATATTGCGCGGACCACACCTATTGCACATTACGTTTTCCTTTGCACACCACCGCCGAGCTGATAAAAGCCTGCGCTGCCGACAAGCTACAGTTAAATCGAGGACCAGAAGATCTAATATTAGTGGAAGTCAAATCGAATGGAGAGCGCTCGGTCTTCAAGGATAACGATGTCAGCATTCCTACTGGCCTTAGTCTGAACGGTCGGCTTTTCGTTTCTGTGAAGGATCACTTGGATGCCTTGGTAATTATACACACATGTACTTAAGTATGTACATATGTATGTATGTATATTTATTAAGGTGCATCACCAAATGAAGGTTGCGGGTTTTTTCCACCGGAATTATAAGCACAGTAATTTAAATCAGCATTTAACCATTATTTTAAGATTTTTATTTTTTCACGTAAAAATAATAATTATTGCTCAATTTTAATATCTTGTTCAACATAAATTAAATGAAAATTTTAGGAGTTTTATATTTTCGCTCAGAGATAAATATTATTATTTTGTCTTATTTTTCCACTTAAAAATAATAATTTTTAATCAACTGAAAGGGGCATACAAACGCAACCAACTGAAACTTTGACCTGAAAACATTTAGTCTTATTCCTTTTATAATAGGGTCGCTAGCTCTGAAAAAGATTTAACCGTTTTAACCGTCTCCAATCGGGATCAAAATTTATATGTGATATCTTCGACTGTAGTAGCATCGACGTGTAGGGGTTGAGGCTTAGGAATTCTGATGTAAAAATTTGCTTCCTACATTAAAGGACCACCCTAATATATGTACATCGTTTTATAAACTACGAATATGACAAAGAACTTATAAAGTCAGATTATATTTCCTCCTTAATAGACACCTCTACCCGAACAAGAGGCTCCAACAGAGGGCATGGATGTCGATTTGGAAATATTAAGCACCAAGGAAATAGCCTACCAAATAACACTTTTCGATTGGGATCTCTTCTGGGCCGTACATGAGTACGAACTTCTCTATCACACATTTGGGAGGCACCACTTTGGAAAGGTAAAGTGCATGTATAAATTATTGTTCATGATTGGGGAAATACGATCTAATATATGTAAGTACATGTCTATAAATGTGCATGTGTATGTGTGTTCATACATATCTATTAGGGTGATTGACTCGGTTTTTCCAAGCCGGTTTCCACCGGTTATTTTAAATATCTATAGGCGGTTTTTTGAAATCTTGATTATAAACCGGATTTTTATATCAAACAAATCGGTTTTTTTTTATTTCATGCAAATCTTGACCTCAGAAAAATTTTGAGTTTTACTTTATTTGGAGAAAGGAATGTTTGCCGCTTAAATATTTTATAGGTGTTTGGCCGAGATACTTTTAAATTCGTGCTTTGCTTCTTGATGTTGTGATACAAATGGAGAAATCTTCACTTTTACTCCACCTCCGAAGAACAATTTTTATGGCAGAAGTACACTCGGAGGCTTACCATTGTCTTCCGAGGGCGACCGCTATTTGAAGGAACCTTTTTTGATGTTGCTGGGCCCAGATTTTTTAACCATGGACCTACCGAGTGGCAGTATTCACTTCTAAGCACTCGGCTACGGCGAAAAAAGTCAGAAAAATTGAATCAAAATATTAAAAAAGTTATAATAAGACTAAAGGCGCTGGCCCAATGCCAATGTGTGGTTAAAAAGTGAAGGTCTGTTCCTTTAACATACAGAAATATTTTCCTAGAAAATTCCAGAATATTAGTAAACAAATTTAAATAATAAATACTGCTCAATGGTTCAGATTTATTTTTACATGAATGCGAATTAATGTTTGTATTTCAAAGAAATTCCTAGTGGGAAAATGGGAATGCATTACCTTTTTTACCAAGAAAAGATTAACAACTACAGTTGAACGAAAAGATGCATCGCAATGTAAGGGAGCGGATGGTGTTTGTTTAGTTTTGAAGTCACAATCAAAACAAAAAGTTTGAGATCTAACTCAAGTATGTTTTTTTTTCCAAGTTGTCTTCGATTGCCGCTTTGCTGGTCACGCGTTCAAAACCTGTGGCCCGGACTTTATTTTAATTTTTATTTTAAAATTCGATTTATAGATTCTATTTATAGTTTCTTAAAGCAACATGCGCCACATTACTTTCGTATGAAAACGCTGTAGAGAAATTCTTGCATCTTTTCGTGCATAGCTTATAGGTACTATCCATTACTTTTTGCATTCCCAAACATTACCTTTTCCCACTGGGTCATGGTGGAATTATACCAGGTGAAGTAGTTAGAGTGAGAAGAAAGATTTTGGCACTGCCTTATTTAAAAATTTGCCTATTCTGCCATTTGGCCAGCCTTCATACGTTTACGTTTATATTTAAAATTCTTGACAGTTCTCAAAGCGAAGCAAGCCTGAATTGGGCCAATACCTTAAACGTGAATTGTTCACTGATTTTTATTTGTTTTACTTTTGATCTAAAATAAACTTTGAAATAATTTAGCTTTGCTCTTTTCTAAAAAAAAAAGCTATCCTAACTGTTAATAGTTTTATTGTAATTTTGGTCATGACTTCATACCAACATGAGCATTTTCACTGTAAGAAAACGTATGTAAAATAAAATCGGTTTATATGGTTTTTTCTTAATTTCAAAATCTGGAAACGGGTTTTTCCAAATTGCAATTTGTCGAATAACTTAAAAACCGATTTTGTAATCGGACACCCTAATATTTGTTCAAATATTAAATGCACATAAACTGGTGATAAAATTTTAACGGTGTTTTGGAACTGCGATAAGTTTTCAGCCAAGATTGCTAAGGGGAAAAACGGTAGATGGGTATCTCGTCTCAGCTCTTATTGTTGGGCTTTTATCGTAGAAATACCCCACTATAAACACTTGAACGGGATACCTATTTTACCATGAAAAGTATTAACAGATTTACATAAAACATTCTACAAAGATAACAGTTATAAAATGGAAACGAGCGCTTTCAAGCGAATAAGTCCCAATTAGTTACATTTTCATGATAGAATCAAACTAAAATTATAATTATAAATACTATTACTTCTTTTTATTATTTTAGATTACCGCCAATTTGGATGTATTTTTGCGCCGATTCAACGAATTACAATACTGGATTGTAACTGAAATCGTGTCAACGAGTAGCATGAGTAAACGTGTCGGCTTGTTGAGAAAATTCATCAAACTCGCTGCATAGTAAGTTAAGCTACATCCATATGTACATATATAACTATGTATGTATCGCTCGTTTGGTGGAGGAACACTAAAAAAATAACTTTGTTAATTATTCGGAAAATATTTTAGTCCTTTTCGCTTAAACATTCATTTATAATGATTTTTGCAAAAAATTTAGAGCGTTCGATAGCAATCAAAAAAATGCCAGCCGTTAAAAATTTAGAGAACAAAGTGAGAGTTCGACGCAAAGGAAACTTTGGCTGGTTTTTGCCGTTTTCCAGAAAAAATTATCCAGTAGCAATACAAGAATTTACTTATCTGTATCTTTTACCTTTCTCAGCGTAAAAACTGAGCTTAAGCTGCGACTCGATTTTCAGTACAAATTCTTGGGCTTGAACTCAATCAGTAAAAAAAAATGTAATCTGATTCAAGCTCACTTTTTATTCATGAGAGCAGAGCCATTGTTTCTGCCACTGTCGACTGTCCTATAGTTCTTAGCAGAAATAAACGCTTAAAAGCAATAATGCACCAACGAAAAGGACGCTGTCTAAACTGAATGAGCTCTCACTTAGTACTTATGTATGTACATATGTACATATATTTTTAGTTGATTTTTGTTCAAAGGGAATCTTACCTAAAAATTTTAATGTCATTTTTCCAGAATTTTTAATTTTTTTTAATACGTATATACATTAGGGCGGTAGGACTGCCTCTTTCATATGTCGATTTGATCCACAAACGCTGAGATTGCAGTCGTAATCGCTAAAAACTTTTATTGAGATTATTTATTTATATCTGCAATAATATCATTTTCAATTCAAAAATGGCGTAGTTCGATAAAGAGTATTCTTCCTGCATCTTCTTGTTTGGGGGCGTCTGAAATACAGTTCGAAACCTATTTTCGCAATTTAACAAACTCCAAATTGATTTTACACCCATGGTTCCTTCGGAAAATTCACTTAGAATTTTACACGTAGAATCCTCCTATGCTATATGCGCTTACTAAAAAAAAATGAGCCGCCCTAATGTACACACATAGTAGTTCTAGCAAACGAGCGATATGTACAAACCTATATACATATTTGTAAATTTGCACAGATGCAAAAATAAAGCGAACCGTTTTGCTTTTGTAGCTGCAAGGAATATCAGAATTTAAATGCTTTCTTTGCCGTCGTTATGGGACTCTCAAATATGGCGGTTTCACGTTTGAGTCAAACGTGGGACAAAATTCCTTCAAAATTTCGAAAACTGTTTCAGGAATTCGAGGCTCTCATCGATCCCAGCCGCAATCACCGCGCTTACCGTGTCGTTGTTGGCAAACTACAGCCACCTGTTATACCGTTTATGCCACTTTTGCTCAAAGACATGACATTCGCTCACGAGGGAAACAAAACGAGCTTGGATGGACTGGTTAATTTCGAAAAGATGCATATGATGGCACAGACAATGCGCACAATTCGATTTTGTCGTTCACGTAGTTTGGGTAAGGCTTTGTGTTAAATTACATATGAATGTATGTATGTATGTATGTATGTATGTATGTATGTACCTAACAATAATATTTCCGACGTTGCATCATTTCTCATTACAGGCCTTGAGCCACCATCACCAAAGAGTGAAGCAGAAGTACGCCCCTACATAAGTTGCCTGCGTGTTATTGACAATCAGCGGGTTCTAACGGCTCTGTCACAAAAAATAGAACCGGCTCGCAAGACCTAAGGACAGGTACAGCAACGCAATAAGCCATAAGTTCAAAAGGGCAAATATCAAAAGCGTTACTATTGGAATAATTCAGGCAACATTTAACATCCTCTAAGATTGAGTCAACTAACTATCCTGGAAAACTCCTTGCCCGATACATACAAATTCAAGCCAAATTTTTATTATCATCTTATCTATAAACACATGTGTATGTATATGTACATACGTATGTACACTTAAACAATTTAACATGTATTCATGTGCATGTACATATACTTGTAAATGTACATACATACAAGCGTAGACATAGATATTTTATCGAATTATCGAATTTCAACATTTTACGCATTTAATGCATTCTACATAGTTTTCTTGCATTTTTACACACATTAATTTCTTATTTTGTGTATAATTTAGAAAAAAATTTTATTATTTATTTAGTCAATGATTTTACATATACATACATAACACCACAAAAATTAGAAGTGTATTCATATTATTTACTATATGTATGTATGTATATTAGACTGTGTCAAATAAAACGACTAATTTTTAACCGACTTCACAAAAAAAAGAAGGCTATCAGTTCGTCGGAATATATATATATATATATTTTTTATGTATGTTACCGCATAACTTTGGACCACGTTAACCGATTTCAATAATTATTTTTTTCAAGGAAAGGTGTTACCTCACAGGTGGTACCATTCTAATTTGGTTTACATCCGATCATTGGATCATGAAGAGATTAACGATAATCTTAAATTTTTATATGAGAATTGAAGTCGGTTTTGTTTTTTGCTTAAAAATTACTTGTTTTCTTTCGTTTCATATGAAAATTTCGTTGTCCCTCACAAAAAAATACTTGTGGCAAAATTTGCGTGCTCTATCTCCATTTTTAAAACTCCTTATTTTTGCGAGCGCTAACTGAAAAATGGAGATAGAGGCCCTTATTATGAGCTGCATTCGATTTTCGATCTTCGCTGGCTATCGAAGATCGAAGATCGAAAGTGAAATTCGTATTATGAGCTATGCAAGCGTGTCGAAATTTTCGTTGAGTATCGAATTTTCTGTCGAACAGAATTTTGCTTTCGATGGTGTAGCGAAGTGTTAGAAAATTGTGAAAAATTTATGATTTTGTGTATGTTTTCTTACATTTTGGCGGCTAGACACTAATTTTAAACAATTTTTATTAATTTCATGCAGTTCTAACATCGTGAATACTAAACACAAGCTCGAAAGGCTGGTTTTACTTGTGAAAGAAAATCCCAATACTCTGTTGGCACGATCTCTGAGAACAAAATCGTAGCGCTGTTGATAGTTTTAAAATATTTTAAATAGATTTGGCTCACAAACGCCTCTTTAGATGGTCGGAACTTTTTAATGAATCTGTAGACAAATTTCTTAAATATATTTTATATCAAAATATATTCGAAAGACTAATAAACTTAAACTCTCTTAAACATTTGCTACTCCTGGCCAGTTTACTAAGCTCTCATCCTCTGACGAATCGTTGAACCAGAACTCGTTGTACTCATTTTACCACGTTTTTATAAACTTGCTTTCTTTTTTACTTCATTTTAATTAGAACAAATTTACATAAATATGTATAAGCACACTATTTAGTTTGCTCGATTTGTAAACAAAGCTTCTCAGCGGTGAAAAATATACTATTGTGAACAACCTAAACGAGCGAAATTCACAATAGCGCTATTCTTCATCGAATGAGCGCCATAATACCAAATGAAAATTCGTTCGCTCAGCACTTTCGACCACAGTCGAAAATCGAATACAACTCATAATAGGGGCCAGAGTGCTGAAATATTTGCCACAAATATATTTTTTTGTTACCCAACAGTCAAATTTTCTTATGGGACCGAAAGAAAAAAAAACAATTGTTTTATTTGACACAGTCTAATGTAAATATATATATAAATACATACATATGTATATATGCCCATGCCAAAACAATTTATTTTCTAAGATAATGCGAATTGTATAAAACATTATAATCATGATATTCGTATATCTATGTCAGTGGTGCACAGTGTTGACAGATTAATACCTGCGCAACATTTTTGTCTTAGTATGCATACACTAGCAACAGGACCACGCTACCTTGCGACCAACACCAGTAACCAAAATGGTCCAAATATATGGAGAAAATATGGTTATATTAACATTGGACCTGGCCACCTCTGGTCCAACGCTGCATAACATGGGACCACCTAGACAACTACTACTTTTGGACCATAGCACATTCGGAATCCGAATCTTATTGCCGATGGGACACGAAGATGTAGTGTTCAACACATATATCAGTTTTTAACCGACTTCCAAAAAAGGAGGAGGCTATCAGTTCGTCAGAATATTTTTTTTTTATGTATGTTACCGCATAACCTAACCTAAGGTAGTGTCTCAGAGGTGGTCCCATACTAATCTGGTTTATATCCGATTATTGGATCATGATATATATATATATATATATATATATATTTTTTTTTATGTCAATTTTTTTTTTGCTAAAAATTACTTCTTTACGTTTGAATTGGACCAGGTCAGCATAACAAGTTACTAGTATGCAACCTGTCCTTTTGCACATACTGTAAAACTACGACCAAGTGGACCAGTTGATCCTCAAACTTTTGCAGGGAAGCGCAAACGAATTCGCTGCTAGCGTCGCAATAGTTCGCTAGCTACGCACACACGAATTGTATGTGAAAGCCGAGTAGCTCCCGGAGACTCCCGTGTGCACCACTGATCTATGTTGATATCGTAGGCATATATAGATTTTACCTTAGCACGTATTATAGATTTTATTAGTGGAATTCGCGCCTTTGTGTATTCCTTGTATCTTGCCGTATTGTAACGGAATTAGCGTGTGATTTGTTGTTCCTCTAACTACATACATACATACATACATATCGCTCATTGACTTCAATAATGTCATAACTAAAGAAAGCAAAACTCGAGAAAAGTTTTGAGTTTACATATACTGCCATAGTAAAATTGAATACATATTTTTTTCTAGTGAGATACTGGTAATCTTCACAGCTATAAAATTTGTACACAACATAGAAGAAGAGGTAGCGGTAATTTCTGCATACTTAACTCAATATTTGTATTTTTTGGATTATGACACGATTGAAGTAGATAAATGAGCAACGAGTACTTAGTAGAATGGAATGGAATGGAATGGAATTGTGGGTGGCCGGAAAAACCAAAAACAAATTTTGCCAAGCACTAAAGCAGCATTGCCCGTTGTACTTAAGGCCAAGAAACAGGATTTAGAGGAAAGGGATATGTAGGTGGGGGGTGGGAATTCATTACTCATCTGCAAACTTACCAGACTTACCTTTATGAATTTTAGCAATTTGTTAAGGAAAGGTACGTCGTCCATTCTCAGTATATCCGACCCAAAAATGTGCCATCTGAGTCTGGCGAAGGCCGGACAGCGGCAGAGAAAATGTTCTGTACTATCCTCGTCCTCCAAACACGATGTACACAGTGGATCGTCGATGATGCCTATGGTGACCATATGCCGTCCCCATGGATTGTGCCCCGTAATCAGTGCTACCAGGGCTCGTAGATCACTCCTTCCTTGTCTGAGAAGAAATTTTGCTACCACCCTGTCGGGCCTTTTCAGGAAACACTTGGTTGTTTTGCAGGTCTCAATAGTGTACCAACGGCTCTCATGAGTTTAGCTTATGAGATCCTTGATGCACCGGATCGTTCCCGCTATGCTTGGCCCTACAATTGGCTCCGGTCCAATTGGGCGCTCCAGAGAACCGAAATTGGCCAAATTCATCAGCCAGTTCGTTACCTTGAACACCGTAGTGTCCTGGCGCCCACACAAGTTCACGCTCATTCCATCTTGTAACGGAGTTCAGCCTCCACTTACATTCCTGGACTAACTTTGAAGAGGTTCGAGAGGTTTCCAGGGCCTTTAGGGCAGCTTGGCTGTCACTGCAGATCCTAATTTTATGTCCGCGCCACCTTTCGCCAGTTATCCAGTCTGCTACTTTCAGTATTGCAAAGACTTCCGATTGGAAGACCGTTGTCATTGCACCCAAAACGGTAAAGCATCTGAAGTTTCCGTCCAGATGCCATCAAGCAGTACTTAAAGAATGGACATGAAAAAAACTAGTCGATTATGTTTACTCATCACTTGCGTAAAACTAATTGTAAATATAAAGTAAGTATACACATTCATAGGGTATTTTGTCGTTATTAATATTCTTCGAAATATGGTCGCCGAAGTGTGAGCTAGCGGAGAAAATTTTGTGCAAAAAGCAAGAAAAAGTATGTGTGGACGAGGAAACATATGTCGAAGCAGCCTTTAAGCAGGTTCAGGGCGCTGAGCTTTATAATGCAACGAAGACAAATGGAGTCCAAGATGCCTTCAAGCTAAAAATGTTGGACAAGCTCCTTGTTTTTTGTTATTTTTTGGCCTACTTTTTGAGTGGCAAGCCATCTGCCGGTGTGGCACGAAGAGAAAAAATTTATTATCACGGGCTCTAAAAATCAAGTAATTTATATAAAGAAGTGTTTGCAATAACGTTCGCTTCGTTCATAAAGCAACATAAAGGCTCAGTTCGGTTCTGACCCGATTTAGCATTGAGCCATTATAGCCCTTTTGCCATGAACTGCTATGTCAGATACAGGGTAGATATTGTTCAGAAGGACCACAACCCATCAAACTCTTCATGATGACGAAACGTTGTAAATTATTGAAAGGAAATAGTTAAAAACGTAAGAAAATTAGCAGCATTTCGAAATTAATAAAGAAGATGATAAAACAGAAACCTTTTTTCTTATATTGTGTAATATGTTGTTATAATGATTTTCGGCTGACCAAAATTTTTCGTGTCCATTCTTTAGTACTTAGTAGTAGTGTATTGTAACCACGCAGCAATAAGGCGACCAATTTTCCGAAAAGCACCAGTACCTCACCTTGGTTTTTCTGCTTGCGACCAGTTCCTAAGTTATAGATATTGACAAAAAACGAGTCCCTCGCACATTTGTAGTGGTTATGGTTAGACATTTTTATCAAGAATGAGTTCAACTCAATAAAAAATTTCCAAACAATCGTTCAAACTGAACATTTCAAAGCACATTTACATACATAACGTGGCTGTAGCTGAGTGCGCAGAGATACTTGCTACTATTTGTTAGTTTTCGGAAGGGTCCGCGCTCAAATGCCATTCACCACAATAACACATCTTAAGACTGGTTTTCACTGTGTCATATTTTGACGCAAAAATTAGGCGACATATTTTTACACAACTTTATCCACTCCTTTATCTATACCTTTACCGATAATATTATGGGCCAAAAACTGACAGATAGACGATCAATCGATAAACCGCTTTTTAATCCCATTTGCCAATGTGTTTTCACTTATTTGACGACAAATGCCACTAAATATGACATAGTGAAAACCAGCCTTTACGGTGAATTGTTGGACCGGTAATTTTCTAATGACACGCCAATGTTAAAAATGACAGTTAGTTGAAGCCATTGGCGTGGGAATTATGAGGGACTAGTGCTGGTGACGATAGGGAACTATCCAAGGGCGAACCTAGGAGGAGTCCGAATTGCTGCAGGGAATATACAAAATATTACATAGATCTAACTTTAGAACTTTTTCTGTATGATATACATATCGACTTCTTTGCGCAAAATTATCGTATGTATGTTACAAAAACCAAATTTTGCAGGAAAGTGTTCTTCCTCTGCTTTGGCTAGCACCATGCTGAGATAATTGAGAAATACAACTAGACACAGGTTTTTTTTATAAGGTCTCTACATTCTAATTTCTGAGCACATACGATAATTTCCCCCACAAGAAAAAAATGCATTGTCACATTGTCGCTATAACATGGAAACTTAAGGCTCTTCGTTTTTTTTTTTTTGTGGCAAATCCTTTTCAGAAAAAGTTAACAAAGTACATATATAGAATTGTATTATTATTTTAATAATATTTTACAGTTGGCATAGAAAACAAAAACATCTTTTAATAAAGCATTTACATACCAATACAGTAAAAAAACTGGTCCAATTAAATAAAACCTAGGTCAAGTAATTCAAATGACCAAGTCCCCTTTTATTTGGAATTCGATTGATTCGAACTTGGTCACTGATGTTACAGATCTATAAGTAGAATGTTAACGATAGTAATTTGATCGAAACAATGAATTCATTCATGCATTCAATGAATACAAAAATGTTTAGGGAACCCAGATATTTAATCTTTCGATAACAGCAAAGACTTAGCTTATAAACCGAAATGTTTATTTATGTAGAGATATCTATTAGATATAAATGGACCATGTACATACACAAGTATATTAATTCCACAATGTCGAGTTTCAGTCTCTTTTAACTATAGTTTTCCGAGTAACTCAATAAGCTCGGAAACAAATCCGCAAAAGGTGAACTCTAAAGAAAATGGTTTCTTGAAAAACGAAAAACGAATTTTATAATCAAATTTTCTATTATTTATGTGTGTATTTTCTTTTACATTGACAAAGTATAAAACACCAAACCCCAAAGTTAAATACGAAGGGATAAAAATATTAACAAATAAAAGCCTTTCATTACTTTATCTACAGTAAATTTCGAAATTCGTCCATTTATGTATACCAGTATTCACTCACGTATTTAAAACTAAAAATTACTTCGTAAAATCATATAAAACTATTTAGCCTAACATACTACATATGTACTTATATCTTCACTAACAATTTGTAAACTATTATGTACACATAAAAATTATTGTGATTTACTGGAATGAGAGCACAAATTTCTTAGTAAAATCGGGCAAAACTTGTACATATGTACATATGTATGTACGTATACTCTTATACGTAGATACACATGTGCAGGTTCCAATATAACGAATCGGATCCGCGATTCCGCTGTCGGTGCTGCCAGACAGTGTGCCCAAAAAAATTTAATATTTTTTAAAAAAGTAAATCTGTAATTTGTGATTGTACCTGATCACAGAGTAACCGTTATAAAGCTTTGCTTCATCATACTACTTGTACAAAATTAAGTTTCTTTTTTTTAGATACTACTACCTAACCGCATACAAACGCCATACTTAGTTTTATTCAATTGCCCTCAGTTTTCCTTAAAACTTGACTGAAGTGATTACGCGTATTTTGCTTACCAAAGTGTGCTTCTGATAAATTAACGTTAAATTTTTATTGACATTAAAACGGTATTTTCTGTTATTGTTGTTTCTATACATCCCAAGAAGATGCCCAGAGTGTATATAAATCATCCTGTTAACTTCGTTATATTTGCGATCAACTAACTGTTAAAAGTCCATGTCGTAGTAAAAAAAAAAAACAAAAAACAAAATAAATAAAAATTCCCAAAAATCAGCGATGTCAAAATAAAAGAGGGAAATTTGTAGGGTCACAAATTAGAGACCTATTGGCTTAAGAACAGTTTGAAGAAAAACTTAATCCGATCGAAAAATCCGCATGGAAATGTTTTCGAAATGTTGTTCGTAATTTTCTTGGAAATCACGAAGCCGAAAACTATGAAGAGTTGGTCAGCAACCTTTTAACAGCCTAAAAGCTGTTGCTGATAATTTGGGTGTCATTAGCGGCAAACACTGCGAGCGGATCCATCAGGATATATGTAGCTTAGAAAAATGGTAGCAGGGCAAATGGAGTGCAAATATGTTTTCGGGCCACTGTTAGACACTAAAAAGACATGTACCTTATGCCAAATATTCCCGAAAATCCTAAATAAAATTCAAAGATTATTTATTTTACTTCATTAACAGCCAATTTCACCGAAGTAATTTAAGTGAAAAATGATTTTAATTTTTGGAAATTTATATGGAAATAGACAGAAAATAAAAAATCATTTTCCATTTAAATTGCTGGTGAAACCAGTCATCTCAAGCGTATTACATTAAATTTCATTTAAATTATGTTGCAAGAAAAACTGAGGGTGACTGAATTGTTTTAATAATGTGGATTAGTTATAGGTTAGTTGTAGATACAAAATATTTAATACTTTCAATCTCATTTAACTTTTATTAAGGTCATTTTTGTGCATCAGTGTAATTAAAATTACATGCCACCTCCATAAATGTAAAGGTCCTATTTGACAAAATTTAAGTTTTACAGGAGAGGCAAAAAGTTTTTTAAATTTACATATATACGTGGGAAAGACTTGCAGAGATGTTCTATAAATGCTGATAAATCCGGCTATTAACTTAATACACTTTTGAAGTTCGGTTGCGAAATACATGTACATACATACATGTTTTGCTATATCGGAATTTATTTAAGACTCTTTTTTGCGGTGAAACTCTTCACTCATATTCGGCTGTTAACTAAAATGTTTTGTACCTAACTACTGAAAATCATCAGATGTTCATTTCCTTCTTTCTAGTTTTGTTATATGCGTTTGTTTTTAAATCGTTTAACTTTTATTGAACTTCTAAGTTGCTTAAGTTTAGTACTAATTTCTTGAAGTTTGCTCTTCTTAAGTTTCGTTTGATCCCCTCTTCTATCTGCCAGTTTCTGCTGTAAAAAAGAAAGAAGCATAACTAAAGATTCTCATGGTGACAGGTAATAAGGTCAATGGAAATAAGGTCAATTGACTTTATTTCCCCCCCTGGTGCGAAATAAAGTCAATTGACCTTATTTCCGTTGATCTTATTACCTGTCACCGATTATCATACCTTAGTCTACAGTAAGCTCTTTATAGGCAAGATAATTGGAACTATCAGGACTTATATCACGCTGTTTAATATAACAGCGCAGTTTATTTCCAGCTTTTAGAAAACCCGCTATATAGTTTTCTATAAAAACTTCATTTGTGAAGAAAACATTCTACATTTATCCTCTGCTGATTAAAATAGCAATTTTTGGGCTATCGTTTTCCACATTAAGTAAGTTCCGAAAGTGAGCCCAATACGAGTTGCCCTTTGAAATTCGTTATATTGGACGCCCAACGAATCTGGATAACGTCGGGAGTTCTGAAGCAAACAAAAAAAAAACATAATAATACTGTATGCGAATTAAATAAAACGCAGTTCAATCGGTTTTACTAATCTATTTGTAAGTAAATATAGAAATTTCCAGACCCTTTTATACCTAAAATGTACCAAATACTATCTGAGCGTTAAACGTAGATATGCACATACACTATACATATAACTAAATATACCCTACATTACTAAAATGTACAAATCATCTGATCTATATTGTTCATTAATCAGCTAAAATTTAAAAGTTATAAAATCATCAGAAACTCCAATTAACCGCTTACATGTGTATTTTGGTAACGATATGCATCCTCGTCAGTGTTGGCACCACAATGGACGAATTTACTACAAATAGAGGAAGCATAGTACAAATGAAAAAACCGTTGCAGAGAAATTTTCTTTTCTTTTATGCGTTTGACATTCAATTTGTTAGTTATTTGTATAAGGACGGTTTTTTCAAGTAACCTGTATCTTTAAAGCTCACTTTATTTGCATTAAAACTTATCCGTGTGTCTAAAGTAAAGCATTTTATTATCCGTTTTAAATTGGTTTACAACTAAGAAGAAACATACATACGTCATAAACCGTTAATAGAAATGCCTAACTTTAGACATAGCTTTACTTTCAATCCAATCTTTAAATATAAAGTGAGCTTTAAAGTAACAGGTTACTTGAGAAAACGGCCCTAAGGGCCAATTTCATAATGAAACACTTAAAGTTCCTTTTGCAAGTTTCAATTACAATTGAATAATAGCAAACGGTTCATTTAAATGAAAATAACAAAGTTGGCAATGCCGATCTCAACACGATGATGGTGTGTCTTCTAAATCTGCCGTGGCTTCCTTTGGCGTGCCGCAAGGAAGTGTTTTAGGTCCTCTATTCTTTTTTGTTTTTATAAATGACAATTTTTTTACTCTACACAGACGATCTTAAGGTATACGCTATCATCAAAGATTCATTTGATGAGTTTAGGCTTCAATGTGATATTGACGCGCTTCGTTTTTGGTGTCTTTAAACATAAATAAATGTTTTAAGATGACGTTTGCGAGTATTTTTTTTTTTTTTTCTTATTGCATATCAAATCATGTTCTCAGTAATGTCTGCGAAATTAAGGACCTTGGGGTTATACTCGACTCGAGACTTTCATTTAACAACCATGTTAACTACGTAATCGCGAAAGCGTACTCAAATTTTTCTTTTCTTATAAGTTTGATGCATAACCAACTTTCTATAAAAAGACTGCAACGTATATATAAAGTTTGACAAATTTGAGTGTCCTGTTTCTTCCTACGCATCGCATGTCAAGCTGATAAACTTAATTTTTTTTAACATTTACCTTAAACTTTTTAGCATAAAAACCATATATTTTTTAAACAAATCACAAAATTTAGTGTATTTCTTCTAAGTAAGCAGCGAATCGAACAGTAGTCATGGTTTCCTATGTATGTATAATACATATCGTCGCCTGGGTAAAAGATTGTCGTAAGCGCAATTTCGACGATTTTTAGTTCTAGATGCAGTTATAAATTTTTTAAATAAGGTCTTTCGATTGGTGTTTTCAGATATCTCCTTTAGTTTCGGAGATATTGACTACAATTTTTTCTATAATTTCGTAAAAATTTAGTTAGTGATGCAGCCATATTAATCTAATCAATATCTTAAAAAAGGCGTTCTCCATTTTTGGATATCTCCTTTAGTTTCCGAGATATTGAGTACAAAGTGTCGTTAATTTAGCAGAAATTTTGATCACATTTTGTCGTATTTCATACAAAGTGGCTGCCAAATTGTGGACAAATAACGCTTACGACAAAATTTTACTAAAGCAAATCCTTCATAAACTCAAAGCTAATTAACATTAAACATTAAAAATTAAATAATTTAAGAATTTTGTGAACTAGTAACATTTTCAGAGACTTTGGAGAATATCTATCTTCGCGTTTTTGAGAAATTGCATTCCAAACTTCAATCGCGATTTCCCACAACCTGCCGAAATTAACATACGACAATCTTTTACCCAGGCGACAATATGTAACTAGTAAACAAAAGTAAAACTTAAAACAAGTTTTAGCAAAATGTCAATGCTCGCGCCTCTATATTTTTTGTATCTGCGTTTTTTCTTTACAAAAATATGAAGCTCTAAAAATAAATAAATTTGTACTAAATTCATTCTTACTAACTTGTTCTCTCATTTCATGGAAAAGTTCGAAGTAAAGCATATAGGGGTAGTAGATTTTTTCTATTTTTTTTTTTTTGTAAAATCGTAGTAAGTGCCAACACTGATCCCCATTAGCAAGATTAGCGATAGCGGAGCGGCGTTTTACTTAAAAAAAAAATAAATAATAATAATTTGTAAGAACAGTAAATGTTTATAGATTCTAAATGTGATTAGATTTGACAATCTTAAAGTTACGCAAATAAAATATTATTCTACATTTTACTAAACACCAATAATGTTTACATATATATGTACTAAATATGTAAATATTAGATACTATAGTCAATAATTAAAAAAATAACATAATACAAGCATACATACATACATACATACAGTATGTAAAAATTTTGATCACAGCCCATACTATTTACATACATTGCGCTTACAAATTTTTCCGTAAGTGTAAAGGAAGAAAGTTGAATATTAAATGACACCAAAACTGCAAAAACGCGATTATCTGAGCAAAAGTAAAATATTTTGTAAATTTAATTTAATTTATTTCAGAACTTACAAAAGCTACTTACTTACAGTTTCGGCACATACAGTTTGACCAAATAACATACGTACTAACCTTTGAAAGATATACATACATACATATGTTCATATGTATGAAAATACAGTAATGTTACAAAGGAATATAATTGTCATTAATCATTATTCAAGCAAATACGGTATATGTATGTGTGTAAGCATATATTTTGAGAAATTGTGCAGTAAATCATAAACAATCCTTCATTGTCATAAGCAAGCTCCATCAAAGTCACTGTAAGAAGAGTAACTCCAATTAACTGTAAGCAACTGAACCTTATAGAACTCAAGCAAATCCGATTAACCAGAAAAATAGAACCCAAAAAGATAATCTTTACAGTAAAATTCAATCAAGCAATACCGTAGATCAACAATTTTATAGTAAATCTGTTTGTTCGATTTACATACAATTATTCATTATACATTTATGTATGTACTATATATATATATATATACACGTATGGTAAAAGTTATGAGATTTATTTATTTCTTATATAACATAGATACATATTTATTAGTCAAACCAATGTTAGAAAAATTCAAATAAAAATAAATGCATACATTAACGTTACAAATTTGTTTGGAAAATATTTATTTGGTTGGCACATATCAAGGCACATTAAACAGGTAGTATCAGTAGAGCAAAAACAACATTTGCGTGTATTTTGTTGTTGCTTCTGGTATCGAAAGTGTCAAAAACTGTTCTGAATTTTTTCTTCTAAATCAAAGCGTGCCATGTGAAATACAAAAAATTATAAAAAATAAAAAATTGAAATTGGAAAAAATAAAAATTGATGCAAGTAAATTTGTTTGCTTCTCGAAGCATTGAACCATCCTTTGCAAGGCCCAGTAATCAGCGGTCGTGCTGCCGAGTTGGGCGAACGTTCCAAAAGCTGCTATTCAATCGCTTGTTTTGTATGGAAAAAGGTTTCACAAGCAAATGGATTTTAACAACTTATAATTTTTGTGAGAAAAAATTAAAAATATTTGACATTTTCGAGACCAAATAATTTGAAAATAAATCAAATCAGCTGCTCTACTGATACTACCTGTTCAATGTACCTTGAAGTGCAGTCAGCAAACATTACAGTACAGATATATATAAAAAAAAGAAAACGAAAACCTTGTAACTTGACACTTGAAATTAAAACAAATCGCAGTACCTTAAAAGAAAATAACAGAGAATTTTGAGCTGTAACCGCCTAAGCGATTTTGGCCGAGTTCAGCAAAGCACGCCAGTCGTTTCTCCTCTGTGCCAACTGACGCCAAGTGAAGCCAAGTCCTTCTCCACCTGATCTTTCCATCGCAGTGGGGCCTCCCTCTTCCTCTAGGAAGGTATGTACTAGGTATGTATGTACATATAGTTCGTTCTATTTTCAGAAGTGAGGTGTCAAATGACAGGCCTTGGCCTGCAGATGTGCAATAAAGTTTTATTTTTTTGTAAAGGCTTGCCACCTGTTACAAATTTTACTAAAATTATTTAATAAGTTAAATGAATTAGATATTACAATATTGGTATCCAATGAAATGGTTTTGAANGAATAATCACCAAGTTAGAAAAGGTACCGTAAATGTCAGATTAAATCGAGCTGTTGCACCATTGAGTATATCGAATTCTTATGTGTTACGATTGGCCCAATGTATGTGATTTTTGCCGGTATTGTTATGCCTTCACTCGGAGGCACCAGGGTTGAGTTGTACAGGAGTAAATCTCAAATCACTACCGATAAATCAAACGCCAAAACCATCGCGCGCCTTTTACTGTAAAAAATTTAATTTAAAAAAAATTATTTTTACTTAAATTGCTTTCGTGAAACTTACTTTTAAGATATTTGGATTTCTGTAGAACAATTATACGCATCCATTTTGAAATTGCCACCAACCATACTATAAAGTTTCTGGGAGAGATTCACTATAGAACCGGATCGTTGTTGCCGCCAGGGAGTTAAGAGAAAATGTTATTCAAATTTATTTCGTTGTGAGATTAACCGTTCTATGAAATGTTACACAATTAGAGAATTTCAAGAACTTCTTCACGGACATCACGCTTTCGTTACGTTATTTAAGGCGGAAAACGACCACCAAACCATAATCTTAGCCGATGAGCGTGCCAATGGAAATCGTAAACCAGAATTGTTGGTGAAAATGTTGGACCAAAAAGTTTCAATAAAAAAATTATGATAATATTTCGTTTAAACTAATTGAATTTAATTTTTAAAAAGGTGGCAACCCTTGTGAGAGACTTCAATATTATTCAAAACCTTAAAACTAAAGGTTTCTTAACAATATTTTGTTTGACAACCATATTTTTATTCTTCAGGTAGCTTGCGTATATTTAATTTAAATTTTACTTTTCAAACAGGTGGCAGCTCTTTTCAAAGTATATTCAAACTATAGCTATTTTAAGCTTCTTGACATCCATTTTTTTAATATAATTTTTAAATTCAACAATTTTATAATGAGCTCGAGGCCATTTTTCAAATGAAAATTTATTGTGGAAAAGCAACAATAATTTGAAAAAATGGTAGAAGTGATAGCTATTTCGGAAATCACCACATTTCCTCATCAGACTTCTTTCAGTAGGATTCGAACCGACGATC